>NC_034595.1:37248652-37283594 GCF_900095145.1 Mus pahari | reverse complement strand
TATATATATATATATATATATATATATATATAGAGAGAGAGAGAGAGAGAGAGAGAGAGAGAGAGAGAGGGAAGAGAGAGAGAGAGAGAGAATACAGACATGGGCAGACTAACACAGACTGCCTCTTACCTATCACGCAAACACTAGCAGGAGCTAGCGATGGAATGGTGAGGGAATTTAATTTCTGAGGGTCTGGAGGGACCTAGAAAGCTATGCACTTGGAAACATATGGGATTAGAGGGTTGAAGTAGAACATTCAAGCCAAGCACAGATTTTATTAAACTAGTAAACCACCATACAAAAAAAAAAAAAAAAAAAAAAAAAGATTCTTTCATAAAGCTCATAGTATTGTACAATGATCTCAATCAGGTGAAACCAAATATCTTTTAACTTCCTTTTCTTTTCTTTCTAATGTCCTCCCTAGTCCTTCTCACATCATGAATTCTTACTCCTTAATCCTTATCATTGCTAGAAACAAGTGGATAGGACCTAAGCTGTGCTTGGGTTCTCAGAGAGATGGCTGTCTCTATTGTCCCCTTGCCTGGGGACACTTGTCCATGAAGGCATTCATTCAAAGATGCTGCAGTTGTTTCAGATCTGAGGGGTTCTTTATCAATTAAAACCTGACATATCCACACAGAGTAAACAGAACCTGCACCCTGAGAGAGCTGGGGTAGAGGTTTATGGGTACTCAGAAGGACTCCAGAATCCCAAAGCAACTGGCAGCTAAGACAACGGCTGTGTTGGTGGCATCTTGTCAGCTTGACACAGACTAATGTCACCTGGGAAGAAGAACTTCAACTGAGAAGACACCTCCATTAGATGGGCCTGTGGACAAATCTGTGGTGCATTTTTCTTGGTTAATAACTGCTGTGGAGGGGCCAGCCTACAGGGGACAGTGCTCTCCCCAGCAGGTGGTCCTCAGTTGCATAACAAAACAGGCTGAAAGGACATTGGGAGGAAGTCAGTAAGCAGCAGGCCTCTGTGGCCTCTGCCTTGAGTTCCTGCCCTGACTTCTCTTCCTGATGGGCTGTAAGGTGAAATCAATCCCTTCCTTCATAGAGTGCTTCTGCTCATGGTGTTTATCATCCAAAAAAAACCCAAACTAAGACAATTGTGAGCTTGGGTAGATCGATCTCATCCTGAATCTTAGCCCACAGCCCAGCCAGGGTCCACCCTCCAGCAACACTTGCCCAGGGAGTAATCCTCATTCACAAAGTAATGAATGTGATGTGATCTTGACTGCAGGGCTGAACTATGTCACCATGAGATGACTTAGCACTGGCCTTACCATGCTTAGATTCAAGTGGAAAAGTTCTCAAACGAAAGCAAGCATACAATTTACTCCAAGCTCCACCCATCTTCAGTTCTCAGAAGAGGCACCTACTACAGAGGCTCCCATTACAGCAACAAAGACTCCATTCACTAAGTTCACACTGATGGCTCTGTTCCCTTCCGGATGATGACTGATGCAGCCGACATGACATTCTGCTCCAAGCACAGTGGGAAGATACCAGACAACACCTACACACGTGAAGGAACCGCAAATTCCCATTCTTTTCTAGTTTCTGATAGGGCAGAGTATGTATTATAAAAATTAAAACTATAAAAAAAATAACCCAAGAAAAGAAGCACAGGCAACAGTCAAACAAACAGACAAATGGCCGCCATGTTGGTTTGGGCTCTAAAGGTAAATAATACCAATTCAGTAGACTCCACAGAAGCAACTGGAATTAAATGTCAATTCCTTCCCAGTATAAACTAAATATTCGGTTTGATGTAGGATAAGGGTTTTAATTCCATATCTAGTAAATATGCAAAATGGGGAAAGAATCATCCTGAGCCAAAGATAATAGTGTCTAATTCCTTTTACCATTATCCAATCAGCAGTCATATTGTGGCATTATTAGTATTAAGAGAGTCACTGTCCAGAGTTAAAATCAGCAAGGTGAATAGAGTTATAACTCAGTTACATCACCCTACTACGGCTAAATGATGCCCCATAAGCTTTCCTTATGCAAAGAGTTCAGCTGAAAAGTCAGCGTGGTGTTACTTGGAAGGTGGGAATGTGACGTGGAGCAAAACACTGGGGATATCAGAGCGATCAGACAAATGGTCATCATGGAGGGTGCCCATCTGGTGTTAACCACCCTCATGCAGCCTTTAGTGACAAGTACTCTGCATAGGTCTAGCAATATAGTCCAGACTTCCAAATCCAAGGGCAGGGCTGCTCAAGCTAAAAACCTTCTTTTTAGGAGACTATTATTATTTATAAACAACATTCATAAATTTTGTACATGCATGTATACATACAAATCCCACATCCAACCCCAAGTAATATTCTAGGAAAAGCATAGCAAGGAAATGAGATAAGATAACCAAACCTTTTGCCAAAGAAGCAGAAGCGTACGCTTGCCTTGCCTACTCTGGCAGGTCTTGGCCACACAAAGTCTTGATTGCATATCCATAACCTCTTGCTGCCACTACTTGGCTGACAAATAGAAACTGGAGAAAATACCAACTGTTACCGTGTGGCTTTCAACCTTCCAAGCGATTCAGAAAGGGTCCCTACCTTGAGGTATTAAGACAAGACCAGGAGTAGCTTAGCAACCTAAAATTCACTTTGCATTGGCTATGCACACACTCCTCTCCTAAAAAATACACCTAGCTTCCTGGACCACCATCAGGACTGAGCTGCACATACACCCATCTTCAACAAAGGAATAAGCTGCTTCCCCTTTAGTAACACCTCAGTAGGTCCACTTGTAGTCAGTTTCCATTTAAACATGATCAAGCCATATTCAGGAACTGGAGGGAAGAGTCTAATAGAATCCTAATATAGTCCTGATCTGTACACAGTAATAAATACTGTCATCTGTCTACCTGGGTACATCTATGATTAAAATCACACATTCTGGGAAAGGGCATGCCCAATTTTAAAAAGGTTTATATAACTCAACTTGTCAATTAAAACAGAAAACTAACACACCCTACATCTAGCAACCAAACTCATTATCATCCCAGACCCACAGAGGAGTCCTCAGACAATAACCAGTGCCCTTGGGCACACAAAGTTAAGGAGATTCAGTAACATTGGATCTATCACTTTACTTCTGAATCATGAGCGCCACTTTGGGATCTACGTGTGCTTCTTCAATTTTTGAAAAAGATCTCAAGGACCTGGAAAAATTGTAGTGTTTCTCTATAACCTCTCTCGACCCCTGTAATACTGTAAGCAAGAAACCAAAAATTCCTGCAAAGTCTAAAGACCTGATGTGACTCTGCAGGATAAACAGGGTTTACTTCAGAACAGAAACTCCTGACCTTGGCCTAAGTCTATACTTTTCAATCTATAGGCTTTATTTGTTTGGTAGATTTATATTACAATAAAAGTCAAGAAAATTAGTATCAAGGACAGCTAGGATGGCCATTTCTCACCAAATACATCCATGCCAAAATATCAAAAGGAATGTGATAGAATCAAAACATTAACTATGTGTCTCAGAATTTTACTGAATAGGCACCATGACCAAGACAACTCTTATAAGGGCAACATTTAATTGAAGCTGGATTACAGGTTCAGAGGTTTAGTCCATTATCATCTTGCTAGGCAAGAGCATAGCAGTGTCCAGGCAGGCATGGTGCAGGAGGAACTGAGAGTTCTACATCTTCATCTGAAGCCTGCTAGGAGACGATTCACTTCCAGGGAGCTAGGATGGGGGTTTTAAAGTTCACATTCACAATGACACACTTCTTCCAACAAGGTCACACCTACTCCAACAAGGCCACACCCCATAATAGTGCCACTCCCTGGGCCAAGAATATTCAAACCATCACAACCCCTATAATTAGGACTGCTAATTACCATCTACTCCTCCCTCGCAGCTCAAGGAAACAAAGGTCTTTCTTTAAAGGTCTTTCTTTTTCAAGCAGTTGCTAGCATCATCATCTTTCCCAATGAAAGAAAGGGCTCTTGTTGTAGAGCAATCTAAAACTATAAGGACCACAGTAAAAGAATTATTTGGAGGGGAAAGAAATAACATTTATTCCTCTAGTCCCCTAACTCTGAATATAAATGAAATTAGAAAATAAAAAATGTAGCATGTAGGCCTATATTATATGTTCTTTGTGAACTTATTTATCTTGTTACATGAATTCAAATTAAAACACTTTTAAGTGTAAGAAAATAAAGAAATGTAACATTCTAACATTTTTTTTATTCACACATACCCAATCTTGCATACTCAACATAGAACTATTGAACTATCCCATTCCACAACTAGATTAGCAATTCATACTTAATTAGAATAGAGGCTGCATTATAAATTATTTGTTGGCTTTAATGAGCCATAGTACGTCTATATTGGTGGTTCCCTCATATAATTCTCTCACTGATGAGTTAAGGAATGTCAGGAGACAGACTGGCATTCCCCTCACACCACTTTATCACACCATTATCAATGGGAAAACCTGTAATGAACTATGGCTTCAGTTCAGAGGTCATGTGAGTCATAGAGTCTAGCTTCTCTCCATTCTCCTGAACAAGCATAATTCTTATTATGAATATTAGTCACTTTTTTCTCTGTGTGACAACATACCCATATAAACCAACTTTAAAAACGAAAGGTCTATTTCCCTCATAATGGGAAAACAAAATTAAGTGGAGGGAGATTTATGTGCCTAGAAGGGTGGGAGGGCAGAGTAGAAAAGGGGTTTGGAGAGGGATAACTATCACTAAGGGTGTTTGGAAAAGTCACGTGGCAGTAATCTACTTCTTCCTGCTAGGCCCCAACTCCTAACAGTTCATTGACATATAAATGTACCAAATAAATTACCAATATATCAGTGACCCTAGCACCCTCCTGATCTAATCTCCCTAACTGGGACACAATCCTTCCACAGAGAAACATTTTTTATCATAGAATTCATAGCCAAAACCACAACACTGGCCATTGCTACTGCTCAGAATCCTGAGAGGAACCAAGTTCACAGACTACCTCCACATGGAAAACACCACAAGCTGTTATCACAGCAGTTAGGAAAATACAGTAAGCCCAGCTTTCTAATACAAAGAACTTAGCTAAGATCAAAGATGATTGATCCACTGATATACAGAACCTTCCTGTAGCATTTCAAATTGCAAAGTACACTTCCAATAAATATATAAAAGAAGAGAAGACCAGGAAAGGAAACTAAATTTCAAAGTAAGAAATTAGGAATCTATGGAAGGCATGATGAAGTCTAAAGAGTAAGAGGATTAACCCAATCACAAAAGAACTCACATGATAGGCACTCACTGGTAAGTGGGTATTAGCCCAGAAGCTCAGAATACCCAAGATACAATATGCAAAACACAGGAAACTCAAAAAGAAGGAAGACCAAAGTGTGGATGCTTCGTTCCTCCTCAGAATGGGGAACAAAATACCCATGGAGGGAGTTACAGAGACAAAGTTTAGAGCTGAGACAGAAGGAAGGACCATCCAGAGACTGCCCCACCTGGGGATCCATCCCATAAACAGCCACCAAACCCAGACACTATTGCATATGCCAGCAAGATTTTGCTGACAGGACTCTGATATAGATATAGCTGTCTCTTTTGAGGCTATGTCAGTGCCTGGCAAATACAGAAGTGGATGCTCACAGTCATCTATTGGATGTGGGACACGGGGGCCCCCAATGGAGGAGCTAGAGAAAGAACCCAAGGAGCTGAAGGGGGTCTGCAACACTATAGGTGAAACAACAATATGAACTAACCAGTACCCCCAGAGCTGTGTCTCTAGCTGCATATGTAGCAGAAGATGGCATTGTCAGCCATCAATGGGAGGAGAGGCCCTTGATCTTGCGAAGATTTTATGCCTCATTATAGGGGAATGCCAGAGTCAGGAAGCAGGAGTGGGTGGGTTGGGGAGCAGGGTAGGGGGAGGGTATAGGGGATTTACAGGACAGCATTTGAAATGTAAATGAAGAAAATATCTAATAAAAATAATAACGAGTAAGAGGAAATGTAGTTTTAATTGAATTGATTATCTATTCAGAAAGCAAAGCCTGTTTGATCAGTTTCTATGAAAGCTGTAAGTCTCCAAGATCAATTTACACATGAAACTCCACCAGACACAAGACTGGACAGCATGGGCTAGGAATACCATAAACACTGACCTTGTCCAGGAGGCATTAGGAACACCATAAACACTGACTGTGTTCAGGAGGCATACAGTGAACTCTAGGATGACAGAGCTGGATCCTCATCTCTGAAGGATGAATTGCCAGAGACCACATTTTTCTTTTCTTTTCTTTTCTTTTCTTTTCTTTTCTTTTCTTTTCTTTTCTTCTCTTTTCTTTTCTTTTCTTTTGAAAACAAAATGTACTGCCAAAAAGACACAGAACAGTGATGTAACGAAACGGCTACACGCACATCACACGGCTAACCACGTGTGTGGCTCACAGTTTCTAAAGGTGAAGGCCAGAGATGGCCCGCCTCTTCACCTAGCACAGAGTCATTATCTCCAGGTCAGAGCTCCAACTGAAGCCAAAGCACCAGGCAGCAGGCACAGACTCTGGGCACATTCCTCCACTCTCAAAGGTCGCACATGAAGTCAACCCCTACTTATCTTCCTCCTCATCAGCCTGACGGGACCGGCACACAGAATCAGCAAGCTCCTAAACAATACTGTCCTAACTTTAACCACTAAAGAGGAAACAGCCATTAATAAAGAAATCCGCCCTGCCCTGGCACCACCATGCCGAGACTGGACCTCAAAAGCCCCACGTGACTCAGAATTCAGAATCTCCTGAGGCTGCATCATTATTCCACAGGGGTTGTTGCTCTTTTCTATGAGCTGTATCACGGCTGAAAGTGGTCTTAAAACAAGAAGGAAGAGGAACTAGGGGTGTCTTCTGCTTTCTACTTACTTTCAACGTTCTGCCTTTTCTAACCAGGTCACGTGACACCCCACGCCTATGCTCGGCTGTGAGCTTCTCACAGAAGAGGAGTGCATTCAAGCACAAACTCGAAACACCCACGAACAATGAGTGGCACGTTCAGAAATGCTCAGTACAATGTCAGTCACAGTCTAACACAAGATGAGCTCAGTTTAGTGGCACAGTGGCCCAGCAGGCACAGGGCACCAGTCCTGCTCCTCTGAAATGTCTGCAACAGAGGCACTGTCTTAAAGAATTTTAAAGGAAGGTAAAAAACCTGGGAAGTAAAGTAATCACAGACAGCTCTGATAGCAGAGCCCTTCATCCGTTAATTAAATATTCAGAGCCTCTACTATCACAAAGCTGGAAAGGCAATTTCTTGGCTTTCCAGTTTTTACCACAAATTCATCCACTTATTTGTTAATTCATTTGTTCAAAAGTACTCATTAAATCTGAGTTACTATTAGATTCTCAGAAAGTGATAAAAGCTATATCCTCAATTCCCAAAGACGTTGGTTCTGAGGCCCTAATCTCAACATTTGGGAAGAACAGGGAGGGAGAATGCAAGTTTAAAGCCAGCCTGGGCAGCATAGTAAGATCCAGCTTTTCACAAAGCTAAGCTGGGTGGTTTTTTATGTCTCATTTGAGAGACCTGGTTACAAGAATTTTGTTCTTTTCTTGTCTCCATGTGACTCCATAGTAGATAGCTTGAAACCACACTTTAAACAGTAGTATAAGAGAAGGCAGAATATATGTAGGAAGTAATACTGGAGAAAGCTCCTGAAAGCCAGAGTTTACAGAGCCACATTGAACACAAGTGAATGAGGACAATGAGTTGAGAGATGACCACCACCAACAGGATGATCATGAAAGAAAGGCTTAAGGCAAGCTAGACTCTCTCTGAATACAAAGCAAGACATCGTCAGAAGCTGGCAAGGATGCAGTGTGAGACTGCCAAAGCCAGTATCTTGGTCCTTTAGCTTTCCCCCAACTATGCTGCAGAACTACCCACACTACAGAGCTCTAATGTTAGAGTTTCAGGAGACTCACAAACACATTCCTTTCCATCATGAAGCTATAATACTGCTGAGATTAAAACCCAATGTGATGTTGAGATCACGCAACCCCACTGCTTAAGAGCTGATAATCAAGAGCAAAAATCACTGGATGAATAGGCTTGGATATGTCATGCCAACCCAAGTCTCCTGATTCCCAGCTACCTACCCAAATGCCACACAGTTTCAAAGGCCAACATCCCAGCTTGTGTCTGAATCCTCAGTGAAGGCCACATCCTGAACTCTGATGCAGCCTCACGCAGCTTGATGGAAAGGGGGGAAAAAGGCAATTTAATTTTCTAGAAGTCAATTAAAACATGGATTTTTTATACACAGCATTACATATCACCATATGCTGCGTTAGGGTGAGTGTTATTTCTAAAAATACTAAAGCTTCTCTAATGGAATTGGCTCTGAGATCAATCCCTAGCCGGCAACCTACATACAGCCTCGTGTCCCACTGGAGATACATAAAGGGGCAGCTGGCAGGGTTGCACCACTAATGGGCAGTGCCTAATATGCAATTTGGACAGAGCAAATCTACCCAGAATGTCACTTCAAACTAAAGATGCCCATTAAAAAACAAAGGAGAGAAACGAGTAAAGCGGAGAGACTAGAGCCCCAAGGCTACCTAACGGTAAGGCCTCCAGTAGAACCAGGTTACACTTTAAAGTTGCTCATCTTAACATCACGACATTTGAAGTGTTGGCTTCAAACCACAGCAAGCTGCTGCACACTAGGGGTGGGGGTGGGGGACCCAGAGGTAGACAAAGTTAACACAGGCAGATGAGTTTGAGGCTAGCCCATACTGAAGTGATGTAGCCAGCTCCACAAGGGCAGTCACTTGTAAGTGGTACTATATTTGAGGAACTCATTCATGTCCCTATTCCTAACCACTTGTCAGGTTCTATTTAGATTGGGGCATTTAAGGATGTGAGGGAGTCAGGAGAAAGACATTTTTTCTAAAAAGTGTTGGTAACAATGGCAAACACTTAGTCCACTTGGGATCAGTTTAAATACAACCTATTATTTGGAACAACGGGATCGGGTTTAATATAAGGATCCGGGTTTCTGAGGAGTGGAACTTTGCCAGGATCAACTGGTAAGGTAGGTCTCAGATTGTCAGTGACTTGGGCAAACTGCTACCTCGTAGAGACATTACTTCTCTAGCAGGCTTTTGAAGCTCTTCAGTTCTTGTATATTCATCTTCATAGCCAGCCTGAGCAACAGCAGAATTACAAAACTGGAGACATGAAGAGATTCTGCAGACTCTTCGAAGTCTCTGGTGGCACTAGTAGGTCCCTAGAGCACTGACTCCCAAATATACAATTCCCATCCTCCCAGGAGCCACAGAGCTGCTCTTCACAGCAGGCATCTTCTGCACATGCCATCTGGAACCTCTGCCTCAGGAGGCCTACCTGGGCTTTGTTCTTTGTTTACATACTTACCACAGAGGAAGGAAGGGCCACAGTCAGACCATAATAAATACCTTTGCAAAATGCCAGAGCAGCACAGCATAGCACACTGCGATTTATTTTTTTTAATTGATGACATTCATACTATGACATACAAATTATACTCTCAAAATTAAAAATAAAGCGTTCCATGCCAATATAACTACATCTAAAACACCCTGTAATTACGATGAATCTAATTACTTCGTTTGTAAGGCAGATGGGGTGCGCCTGCTAACACTTCACATCCAGCACTCCTCTTTCTCCCTGAGTGACTATGTTGCAGGCCCTCAGTCAAAAAGAGCTTTGAGCTGTACCAGGAATAAAATGTGGGTGGCTCTGCCATTACTCCCCAAAGCCCAAACTACATCCACTTGGTGAGTCTTAGGAAAACTGGGGTAGTGGGGGGACAGCTCAGAGTGTTTGACCCACAAGCACAAAGACATTGGTTCAAATCTCAGAACCCATGTAAAGCCTAATGTGGCACAGTATGAAATACCACTCTTCTTACAGGGAAATGCATGGCAGAGACAGGAATGCCTGGAAGCCGGCTGGACAGCTAGCCTGGGATGAGAAACAGCACCAACTGTAAAACAACCCTACCCAAACAAGGCAGTAGGCGATTCCTAAACATGAATGCATGTATACACACATGTGAGTGCCTTGTGAAAAAAAAAGGAAAAGGAAAAGGGACAGAAAAAGAAAAAAAGAAGACTGAGAGCTAATGTTTTTGTAACTTGGGGGCATGGGAAGAATGCTGGCTATGGAATCTGGCAGACCTGGAGTCCCTGCTTTTCTGTTTAATATCTGAAACATGTTATTTAGTCATTAGTACCAGAATTGCAGGTTCATCTAGGGAATAAGCTGAATCGGGGCCTGACAGGAAGTGCAAGCCAGAGCAGCTGCCCTGCCTTCTGTGGGTATAGAAGGGAAAGGGATCCCAAAGCCATACAGTAAAGAGAGGCCATTCTCAAGGCCTTTCTTCTCCCTTGCGTCTTCCACACCTTAAAGGCTCAGAATCTACGAAGGCCCAGGAGACACAAACAGCCCACCAAAGAAACGTGAGGAAAGCAATGGAGGCTATACACTCGCAAAAGCACCTGGGGAAGAATACAAAGAGTCTTGGGAAGCCCTCTCTCTCGGACCACACTCCTGCAGAATCTAACAGTTTGTACCTCTATCCCAGGTATCCATGAGCTTCTTATGAACTACATCAGGAGTCCTGAGCCATGCCTTGGTTACTGACAGAGCTACACTGGGATGAGCCATGCCTTAGCTACACTAAATTTTGGTTCTACTGCATCTTCTTCTCTTCTTGCTCCTCCCCTTCCTCCTTAGTGCTGAGGCTGTCTGGGGCTAGACTAGCACTCTACTGCTGAGCTACATGCCCTGCCTGAAAGGAGGAGGGGGGGGAGGAAGAAGAGGAAGAGGAGGAGGAGAAAGGAGAAAGAGAAAGGAAAGTGGAGTGGGAAGGGGATGAGAGGAAAAGGGAGATCAATCCTTACTGCCCTGTGAACAGCCCATAGGCATAAAGCATAAGCATAAAAAAATTTTGTTATATTGTTAACAATATAACAAAAACAAACACAAGACAGGAAATACACAAAAGGAGAACACCCCAAGTAGGCCGCACCTGAAGCCAGACAAGGTCCACTGGGGCCTCTCTGGCAGTAGGAGTAGCTCTCTAATTGTAGGCCACCTTCACTGGCCATAAAGCCCCCACCTCTCTTCCCCTCCCTCTACTCATTCCTAAACATGACCTGAGGCCACAGCACTCAACTGAAGATACCTACACGGACTGAGAGTCCCGTGACATATGGAGGCAGAAAGGGAACAGGTGTTAGGTAGGGATCAGAACCCAGCCCAGACCTGCACCTGCTGAGCACACAAACAGGGTCCTACAGGAGCCATCTGCTGTACTCCATGGCCAGAGGCCCCTGTGGGAAGCGCTACCAGAATCGAGAGGACATCTCCCCATCCCCAGCACCAGACAGCTCAAGCGGAGGAACACAGAGCCGAGGGCAGGAGCTCTTCTGCACTGCTCGGTGGCCTCCGGCAGCGAGACAGCTGCTTACTACAGTTTTCTCTCATTGCCTGGGGATGATCCGAAGGTTTAAGATAGACTTGCTGGGACAAGCTCTCCAGAGTGACCTCAGGCTCCCTTTCACTTTGAAAATACTATCGCTTGATACATTCTGTGAAACCGCAAATAGGAAACTGAGTCTTCCCTTCCCACCCCCACGCATTTCTCAGCCCCTAGATAGTTCCAGAGCCCTGCCTGTGTTCCCCTGTCTTCCGGGTCATGGACCACAGTAATGGAGCACCAAGCTGAGAGAGGGGGCTCCGATGAGGTGTTGACTCACCCACTTACCAGCTGCTTCATTGCTGCAAAAATATTCTCTTGCCTTCCTTCCTTTCCCTATGAAGTGGACCTACCTTCTCCCACCTTTCACACAAGATTGCTGTCAACAGCATCCCATGGGAAAGGCACAGACACATTTCACATAGAGCACCACAGATAAGGAACTGTCAGGGACAGCAGGTCAATTGAGGATGGGGTCCCTGCAAGGAGGTGGGTTATGTGTAATGGAGCATGGCTTGACGGAACCCTTCACCACTGATCTGGCTCAGCCACAAAGCAGTAACAGGGGTCCTAGACTAGAGTCCATTGAAACCGGGTCCCAGCCTGAGCGGCCTCATGAGGCTTCCACGAAATCCAAGTCTTCCTCCTCATTCACTCAAGAGCATCCAGTGTTACAGGAGAGCCCACAGAGCTGTGTGCAACAGGACAATAGAGACTGGTACACTAAATCCATAGGGTTCCTCTAAACATCCGACTTGGTGTCCACCCCACCCCCATTATTATTTTGATTCAGGATTAAAAGGATCAAGTGAGACATCTCAGATGGAACAGGGTGCAATGTGGAGACAGATGTGTTGCAAGTGTCCTGAGTATCCAATTAGAATACCCCTTTGGCCATGGAGGAATTTTCAATCCTGCTATTTCTCCAGAGTCCCTCCCCTTTTAGGAAGGCTGCTGAAATCATGACCAACCCCTGACAGATTTCTGCCTAAAACTGGAAGCTATCCCCCGCCCCATTTGGAAGCTGCAGATGGCTTATTTGCATATTGTAATTCTCCTACTTGATGACTGGTTGGGGGGGATTGTGGGAAGAAGCAGATGGAGGACACACTCTGCGCTAATGTGTCACCCTGGCAAGTAACCAGGCTAATGACGAATCTCTAAACAATACACTTTCAAGACAATTCATAAAATATGTTCATTACAAGGTTAACAGGAAGTGGGTATGAGTGTAGATAATACCAAGATACAAATACAGACAGCGGTAGTTATCAGAAGAATACAGTGGTTGTTTACCCAACTTTGCATTTTTACATTCAAAATTTACATCTTAGATCAAAAGATGGAAGAAATTAATAATCTCGAGAATTTATATAAAATAGGCCATTGGTTACGAAAAACCAAAATGGAGTATTAAAAAAAAAAATTAACAGTTGGGAAGTCAAAGTTTTACATAGCAAACTAAAAAGCAAAGTAAAAACTGTGGGCAACAGTTGGCACAACTCCAAGCAAAAGCCATTCCAATTATGTCCCAAATGACCATAAAATTTTTAACTAAAATATTATATTATTTTCCCCTTCTCTTTCCTTACTCCAGCCCCTCCCTTGCTCCCTCATGAATCTATGGCCTTCTTTTCCTTAAGTCATTAATGTTTTACACACACACACACACACACACACACACACAGACACATGCCTAAACATATCATTAGGAGCAGCTCATGTCCTTCAGCGGTATGGGGGTGCGTGGCTATGGGGGTGTGAAATCAGGGCTGACTACTTGTTATTGAATAACCAGTTAAGGAGGTACTCCCCGAGGAAGACTATTTCTTAGTTGCCTGAGGTTCTCTGTCTACAGAAGATTTCTCCCTTTCAGGTTGGCACTTCTCCCGGAGTTCTTCTTCTTCATGTCTTGCTTACGCAGCCATAGTTTCTGGTATCATGAGTGAAGCTTCCTTGTCATTTCTACAAAACACAATTTCACACCTGGTCCTCTGGCTCTTAAAACCTTTCGGGCCTCTCTTCCTCAATCTTCCCTGAGCCTCAGGTGCAGGAGATGCGTTGGAGATGTATCCACTGAGGCTGGTACCCTGTGATCACCTGTTCTCTAGATTTTGACCAGTTGTGGTTTTCCATAATGGTCTCCTGTTGCAAAGAGAAGTTTCTTGATGAGGTCTGAAAGCTACACTTATCTATGACTACAAGGATAGATATTTAGAATGCAGTTAGGGATCACGCTAATCCCCTCACTGGACTGAAAGCGGTAGACTCCTCTAAGACATATGACCTCACCTGTTCCAGGTGGTTCACCACATAATTTTAAGGAAAAATTGTTTTCATCCGGAATTACTCAAACTGTGGCTTTAATTCTCTACAAGGTATCACATGTAAGTACTTTTTGAGAAATAGGCATGTTAGTCCCAGAGTCCCCATACTGTGACCATTCATAGGTAGAGAACCTCAAATAACTAGAAATATCTCTGGCAGGGAGACTTTAGGCAGAGTAAAGGAGCAAAGACCATGTTCTCCCCTTTCCTATCTGATTATAGTCCTGACACTCCTTGCCAATATTCTGTGTGGACCAGGTACTGAGTGCAATTAAATAAAAGCACAGTACACAGAGGCTTCATGTAGCTGCAGCTATGGGGTGTAACAAAAAGTAGCAAGTGAATTAAAGTGTACAAAAATTCTCAGGAAGACATTCAAACTGCTGATGGAGTGGTACCCGTGGTGTCGCATACATTTCAGAGACACAAATTAACAGAATCTCCCAGAGTAATTTTATTATTTGCATTACGATCGGTTATTCTAGTCCTAAATTACACGAATATTTTATGAATAAAGACACTCACTGTAAAATTATCTTTGGGAAAAAGAAAATGGTCATAGTTCCCCGCTCACAGATTATTAATTATATAAACAAGCATATGAATACATTATAAAGTTATCTATAGATATTCAAATGTCTAAAGTCACTACCACTTTAAGATTTGAGGTGTTTGTTGTTTCTGCTTCTAATGTGGCTATCTGTTGTGTGGGACAGTGCATGTAAATGAAAAGCTGGTGGAGGCCAGGAAGGGTGTTGGACCCTGGAGCTGGAGTTACAGACAGTGGTGAGCTCTGGGAGATGAACACTGGGAACCCACCCTGGCTCCTCTTCAAGAGTAAATCCTCGAAACCCTGGAACCATCTTCCCAGTCTCGTCATTAACATTTTGAGGGGGGGTTGTATGTTTTTAACTGAAATAAAATTATATCACTTCACCCCTCCTTCTAAGGACCCTCCACCAACCCATCCTACCCACCCCCACTCTCCAGCTGACAGCCTCTTTTTCTTTGATTATTGTGGTTCTCTACCTTAGTTTTAGAAAGACAACACAATTAAATGTTATCACGCTTCCTGTGATCACTTGAAACTTAGTTGACATATTTAAAAGTTGTACAAACTTCCATAAATAACATTTTACAAGAATCATTTTGTGATCAGAAAACCCCAAGAACCCAAATCTCTGAGTTCCAAACCATTGTGTCACAAATACTTGAGGGAGCTCCAGCCTTCATCCTTGGGTTTCCTCCTTGTCCATCCAATCAGCAAGTGTGGCAGAGTCTTTCCTGAGAAGTCTGTCTCACCATTCCAGTCCTCTCGAGCGCCACTTCTGCACTGTAAGCCATCTTTTCTACTGCTTTCCCACCTGCAGACTTCTGATTCAATGTTTATCCTTCAGACTAGCAGTGAGTTTTTGCTAGAATTCAGTTCCTGGTTCTGCCCCCTCATCATCTGCATGCCCATGAGCCCCCTGCTTATGTCTTCAGTGTGCCAGTCCCATCAGTTAAATGAGACAACAGATAACAGCATCTGCTTTGGGGCTATGGGGAAGGTCGAAAGAGAAATAGACACACAATTAGAATGGTGCCTGATATCAGAGAGGCGAGCTGCTGATGGATTCCTTTTTTGTTGTTGTTAGTTTTTTGTGTTTTTTGTTTGTTTGTTTGTTTTGGTTTTTTGTTTTTTTTGAGACAGGGTTTCTCTATATAGTCCTGGATGTCCTGGAACTCACTTTGTGGACCAGGCTGGCCTCGAACTCGGAAATTCGCCTGTCTCTGCCTCCCAAGTGCTAGGATTAAAGGTGTGCGCCACCACCGCCTGGCCTTGCTGATGTATTCTAACATAAAACACTAGAATGACAAAGAACACACATCCCATAAATAATACTGAATGGTTATTTTACGAATGTACTTCACTAATCATATCCAGTAAGACTCTCTTTACATAGGTTTTTAAACTTTTAAATTTTGGTTTCCTGTTCAAATTTAAAAAAAAAGAAATTCTGAATTTTGAACTCCCTCTCCTATCTTTTCAATATAATTATATGCATGGAAACACAAACCATGATGGGGAAGTGCTCGCACAGAATAAACTAGGATCTTGTACAGTATAGGTGAAAAGTGATAAAAGATAAAATTAAAAAAAAAAAAAAAAAAGCAAGCATTTAATTGGGTTAGTCCATCAACATCAAGCATCAATTTTTCAGTTATGCATTCAGAAATAAAATTGTGGTAAAAATAAGTATATAAATTAATTTTAATCAGTAATAAAAACTGAGAACATTAGGAGGCAATGATCTATTTGGGAGACAAAGGCAGGTCAATCACTGTGAGTTCAAGGCCAGTCTGGCCAACAGAGCTATTTCCAGGACAGACAGGGCTATACAGAGAAACTCTGCCTCAAAAACCAAGCCAGCCAACCATAAATGAATAAATAAATCCAAAACAAAAAACAAAAAAACCCTTATATCATGAATGTGATTATCAAACTGATAGTTTTGTGGGTTTTTCTAATGAAGAAAAAATACTTTAATACTTTTTGATAAAACAGAAGCAACATTTATTCCCTTCATGATGCCATGAAGATTTATAATCTAGTGGCCATTTGTGTTCAATCATGTGTAACATCCTCCAACCCCACAGCCTTTCCTCTCTCTTCTCTACACACACACACACACACACACACACACAGACACACACACACACACAGCGCTACTTCTTTTATTAGTTCAGTACATAAGGAATGTAACATTAACATTTTTCCTGTTGATTCCAATTTTTAAAACATTTTTTCGTACAGCCAGCTAGCTGGAACTGGATTGTACCTCTATACTATGCTTTCCTTGCAATGGGATAAAATGTAGTTGTTGACTTTCTGAAAGAAATAGTGGGTCAAAGGCTCACTGTGAGTCCCCTATGTCTCACTGCCTTCATCTGTGGGTCTTACTCTGTTGGTGCTGATACTGTTAAGGGAATTAAACACATGGTCTTGGCATGCTAAGCACACGGGTATACAGAGCATAGCTTAGTAAGCATGTTTTCTGCAAATGTTAAGGCTATTGTGAGATAGATATAATGATAGATAACTACTACTGATCAAGAGCCTAAGTAGGAAGACCTGGGGAAGGCAGATGGCCAGCTTCCAGGTCATGATCCCCAACAATGATACTCTCTGGGATCCAGCCACTTGGCCTCAATTTTAATTTTCTAATTTATAGTACTATAATCTTCCAAGAAATAAGGAAAATAAAGGATATTTTTAAGTTACTAGTGAAAGTTACTACAAATTTATGTTGCTGTCTGAGTTAGACAATAACTTTTCTAAGGAAAAGAAATATAGAAGTATGTTGATGAAGATCTCTTTGTCATGCCAAAGTGCTTGGTTTTCCATTTAAATATTAAATTTTCATAATAAATATGCTTTAATTAGGGAAATACAACATATGGGGGAAACTGACAGATGAGTCCTATGTTTTAAAAACTCTAGACATAAAAACTCAGTTATATAGTTACTCTTGTGATTTTAAGAACTGTTAAAAGCTTTCAGTAAGCACTCTTTTTGCAATCAGATTTAGGGCAGACATAGCCTCATACTGCTGAGGGAGCCTTACCTGGTAAATACTCAGCAGTGGCTGGTTGGCTCTACTCACTTGGCTTCTGAGCAGGCAACACATGGCCCAAGTGTCCACAGTAACTGGAAAGGGCCAAGGACAGAAGAAGCTAAGAGCAGTGACAGTAGAGCATCCTTAAGATCTTAAAAGACCTGGGGAGTGGAAGAGTATCCATCCTACTTGAAATGGTCACTGGCAGAAAAGTCCATTCTGTAGAAATGCATAATAGCATCTTCTACGTGTGTATCACTCTGTAGATCTTGTCTCTCACACACATCTACCTGTGTCTCATCAGTTGTATCACCACTGGCAAAGACAGGATGAACACAGACTTCCTCTTTCCAGGACAAAGAACCCCTGGGCCTTGGCTTTTCCGTTTGCAAAGCAGTGGTGGTAATAGCAAAAGTAACAGGAAAACGCAGCTCACACGAGTAGAGCCCAGCACCAGAGCGCACGTCAAATTTACACAACACCCTGGCACATGAGAGCACCTTGCTGGATGCTGGTTGCTTGTGCTTTTCCCCAGCGTTTGCCGTACTAAGGAAAATAACTACCCTGTCCTGATTCCAGTGCCATCCAAGACTCTGACACAGATCTTTAGTGGGCCAGCCCCTCCTACTCCCTGAAGCCCAGCCAAGTCAATTTCCTTGACATTAGGGCTCAATCAAACTTTCTCATTTCCTCCAACAGAGAGATATGGCTAGAACTGCCAAATTTAAAAATTTAAAAGAGCAAGGGATTTTATCTCTTCATCTTTTCAGAAAATATGCATTTTCAGCAATCCCCCCTAAGAAATTTTGTCTAGACCTTGGACAACAAAAAACCATAAACAAAATTTTTGAAAGAATCTGCTAATGACCAAAACTTCAGAATATCTGGGGGGGGGGGGGAAGCCAGGTTAAAGAACTTCACTTCCCAAAGAAATCTGTTAAGAAAACATTTCCCCTAAAGTTGAAAAGCTAGATAAATGGCATTTTGCCCAGAGCCTTCTCAAAAAGAACCAAATAATTGAGTCTAACCAGCAAATTGGGAGAGGGAGAAAAAAGCATAAAGCAAGCACAAAACCCTTTAGAAAGTGGGCACACAAGATCCCAGTATTGTTGCCATTCATCTGATTTACTGGGCAGCTTGCCAAATAAGGCACAGGCAATTAAGATGAGCTTAGACTTGGTTGGGAGGGGTGGGCATTTCATGTTAAAAAAAAAAAGCACTTCAAAAAGGACCCTGTAATTTTTCTGGACACCTTATACTGTACACATTGTGAAATAACTTTTTCGAAGCACAATACACAGACCTGAAGATATTCTGTAGGACAAAATGCCTAAAGTCTTTAAATACCAAGGAGGACTAAACTTTGATCTTTATTTGACTAGTGAGGATCATTAGAAGCAAGTAGAGACAACATGGGAATGATTGATGCTTCTCTCTGGGGCTCTTGAAATTACTAAATATTAGGAACTACGGGTAGCATACTGCTTTCAAGAAAGACAATTGTGTGTGTTTCCTTGTCAAAAATCCAGTCATTGCTATTCTTTATCCGAACATAACATTTTCTCTTTTGAATTTCCAGCAACATCAGCTGGATATTTTGAAATTACAAGCAGAAGAAAGCAGGTCCTTCCCTCACCAGGTTTCCTGCCTCACCAGGTTTCCTGCCACTCGCTCTGTGGGGAAAGTAGAAGAAAAGTAAATTATCTAAACTTCATAACGAATTTAAAAAAAATGGAAATTACTATCATTTCATTGCTTCAACTGAATGCATTCAATATTGTCCTGTCCACCTCATGAATTCTCAGAGTCCAAGTGTGCACTTTAGAAAAGCATTCTCATGTTGAAACTACTCTTGTTGAATATGATACTAATGACCCAGCAGTCTCAATTCTCTAAAGTCTCAGATCCACACACAACATAGGTGAATCTTGAAAACACGGGACATGTGAAAAATGACTCCACAAAGGACTGTGTATTATATGAATATACCCACATGTGAAATATCCAGAAGAGAACTGGGGAGATGGCTCAGTGGTTTAAAGCACACAACATTCTTCCAGAGGATCTGTGCTCACTTCTCAATACCCACGTCAGGCAGCTTATGGTCAGCCACCTGTGACTCTAACTCTAGGTGATCAGATGACATTTTCTGGCCACCCCAGGTTCTTGTACTCATGACTATACCTACACATGGGTGCACACATAGATGTAACTTTAAAAAAAAAATCTGGTAGATCCAATTCACAAAAAGGCAGTCATTCAATGTCACTTGGTGATCTGGGGCTTCTAGGAATCTAGTGGGTGTTAGGACCAAAAGGCGAGACTACTAACTGATACCTGGTTTCTATTCATGCAATGGAACTGTTCTGCGGGGGATGGTGGAAGGCAGTGATGTTTGCAAAAGTCTGTGAATATACTTACCAACCTTAAATTGATCATTTGAAACCAAGTGTTCTAAGTGGGTACATTGTATTGTACTTTGATTGTATCTTAAAATGGGGGTATTTATAAGTAAAAGGGGAATGTACTCACACTTAACAACCACAAATGAAATGCACTTTCTTCTTTACTCTCACACCCAGCCAGCTTCTCTACCTCTCCCCACATAAGTCAGGTACAAAACCTCTTGTCCTCTACATTCAGAACTGCGCTTTGCAAACTTTAAACACACATCAGAGCACCTTTGGAACTTACTAATCATCAACTATGATTGCTGACATATGCAGTGGAATCTGAGAGCAGACATTTCTATAAGTCTCAGGCATAGCAGGTAAGCTGGTTCAACAGCAAAAGGCTGACTAACATACATGGATCCAAAACCTAACCTAGGCGCTGAGCCCCAAGCAGAGCTGCTATCACCAATCCAGCTGCAGGCCACATCAAGGGCACTCCTGGGAGAGGTATTTCCTTCTTATTGGCCTGAGGAACAAAAAATAAGGACAATGCTGCCCCTGGGCACCCAGAGTTCCTATATTGACAGGTTATAGACCTACCTTCTCTTCTAGCTCTTCTGCTGAAGGATGTACCACCACATACCCTAGCCTAGAGACAGTGCTAAACCAAACACTATTACATGCTAGCCTTTTCATGTGGCTCTTTCCAGTTGAGAAAGAACACTTCATGGGAAGAACCTAAAGAATCACAAATAATTACTGGGGGAAGGGTGAGAGAATCCTTGTATTGTAATTCCCCAATAGACACAGAGAGAGGAACAACTGGACAATACTTCTGCAGGCCAAAAAGTCCCTGATGCCTCCTTGTATGATGTTGAATACCCAGACTAAGGCCACAACCACCTGGCCTTCTTCCTAAAGATGCTGAGAGAGAGGGTGAGGCCAAACTCCAAAGAATGAAGACTTCAATGGCCAGTGTTAACCAAACTCATTTTGTGAGGCAATGAAACACTTTTTTATTCCATGTCTTAAGGACCCACTAACTTCTGTGTCAATGTCACAGTAAGATCATGAATTTAATGAAGCGCTTTGCCAACGGTGCTGACTTCGCCAAAGCACCTCACCTTCACATACATCTCAAGCACACCACTCCAAGTACAGGAGGATACATGGTGTCTGAGTGTGTTGTAGCCAGAAGGGAGAGAAGCCAATGAAGTACTCAATGGCCTTTCATTCCATTAACTTGTAATTCTCTGAGAATGGAAGCAAACACAGCTCAATGCAAGATGCATTTCAGTTTCCAGGGACAATTTCAACCAAGAGAAAAATGATAAAAGAATCAAAATATGCCAGTTTTCGTGTGTATGTGTGTGTGTGTGAGAGTGTGTGTGTGTGTGTGTGTGTGTGTGTGTGTTTATCGGTGAAAGGAAGCTACTTCTAGAATCATGAAATTACTCAAGATATACAGAATTTAGTATATATTTCTTTTTTAAAAAAATCCAAAAAACAAATTTAAAGGGGTTTTAGAAAACTAATGATCTACTTACTATCACTTTTAAAATCTGTGGAATTTTTTCCCTATACCAAAATGATAATTAAATTTTATGGAGTAAAAGATTGATAACAGCTACTTTCCGTGTATGGTGATAGCTTAGTAGGTGAAGTACTTCCTACACAAGCATGAAGACCTGCATCCGTGTTGTGGCATGTGTCTGTAACCAGAGCACTGGGAGGGACAAGTGAATCTGGGGCACGTGCTGGCTTGTCAGTCTAGCCAATACAGAAAGTTCCAAGTTCCATGGGAGACCCTGTCTCATAAACTAAGATGAAGAGCAATAGAAAACCTCTGAGTTCAACTTCTAGCCCAAACGCACACATCCCACACACATACACATGAACATATATGCATGCCCTATCATGCGTACATACAAACACACAGCATTTTCTAATTTTCAAAATTATATGATACCTATTTTAAAACGTTAATAATTAGATTTAATAATTAAAGAAGGAAACTATCCTTTGCTATATGGCAGACTTTTGTGTGCATTTTGATATTTGTGCAATTTCCCAAAGATGATGAATTGGTAAAAGATGGTACTTGCCCACAGTTGCATATGTTGGATCTCAATTCAAATTCCACACAAATTGAAGACTGTACAAGTGATAATACAGCACACTGATCGATCTAGGACAATGACTTAGAGGAGCCAAGAATTCCACCCTTAGCTTAGCAGTTAAGCCACACACCTATCATCACCAATGCCTACTTCAGTGGCCAATTGTGCTGGATAGTTTTATGTCAACTTGATACAAGTAAAATTCATTTGAGAGGAGGGGACCTCAATTAAGAAAATATCAAAAGATAAGGCTATAGGCAAGCTTGTAGGGCATTTTCTTAATTAATAATTGATGGGAGAGGGCCCTGCCCATTGTAGGTGATGATACTGTTGGACTGATAGTCCTGAGTTCTATAAGAAAGCAGGCTGAGCATAGGAAGCAAGCCATTAAGCAGCGCCTCTTGTAGCCCCTACATCAGTTCTTGCCTCCAGGGTCTGGCCATGTTTAAGATCCTGTCCTGACTTTCTTGGATCATGGACAGTGATATAGAAGTGTAAGCCAAATAAACATCCCCAAGATTCCTCCCCTAGTTGTTATGGTTATGGTGTTTTGTCACAGCCCTAGTAACCCTTACTAAGATACCAATTTTGTATCTGGGGATTTCAGAGGCTAAAACATGATTCTTTGATAATACAAGTGTTATATCATGCTGAGGGCTCCAAGAGGCTCTAAGTTATCTCCCCTAGCTTGATAAAGTATATCTAGCCATACACATACACACAAACACACACATATACATACACACACACACACACACACACACACACACACTAAGACTAAGGAACACTTAGGGCCAAAGATGGTTCTGCAAGTTGCAAGTAAATGTTCTTGCCACATAAGCCTGGTAACCTAAATTTTATCTCCTAACCCCACAATAAAAAATAGAAGAAACCATGGCTACTACATCCCCTGCCTGGTGCCATGGCAGCCTTCAGGAAGTGTAGCAGGCAGGTGTTGGGAGATGCTAGCCATGAAGTTGATATCTGTGAATTTCACCTCCATGCAGAAGAGAGCAATCCAGACCCCGGGGACAGTCCTGGGTACCACTGAACAGATGTAGCTGTCAATGAGCAAAGCACTGCCCTTCTAGAATGAAGAAAATGTTCCCCAGATAAAAGAGGGGGAAAGGGTCCTGGTTGCATTGCATGGCAACAGCCCTCAGCAATGTCAATCATTTGGATGGTCTCTCAGAAGAGGACATCCTGGAGCTAAACCTGCCAAACAGCAATCCCATCGTCTATCAATTGGACAAGAACTTGAATCCCATCAAGCCCTGGGAGATGAAGAGACTGTGTGGAAAACCATGGAAGCTGTGGCAGTTCAGGAAAAGAAGAAGTGAAGGCGAGCAGGCAGACTCCTACCCCAAGAGCACCCTCCCCAATGCCTGTCACATTAACCGCATCTTTAGGATCTTAAGTTTAAGTTGTAGCCAGAGACGGGGGCCTGTGGCTCCCATTTCCATCTCAGCCACCCCCTTCATAGAACCTGGTCAGGATGACACCCCTGGCAGTGTAGGCTCTTGGCCCACAGCCAGGAATGGCTCCCGTTTACCAGGAGAGTTGAGGTTGGTTATAGTTTTCCTTGATTCTTTCTTCACTAAAGAAAGGTCTGCTTAGCAAGAGATTAGGAAGGAACCCTGCTGCAATATGACCAAGGAAGAGCAGCTGCAGCCCATTTTTGTCCCTGGAACCTGTCCAGCACTCTTCTGCACTTAGGTAACTGGGGGCTGTTGTCATTCCAAAATGTAAGTTGCTCTGACCCTAGGGTAGCTGCTGGCCCCAGAAGGTTGCGGTTGATCATGTCAAGTCTATGTGTTACATTTACTTTTACAAAAATAAAAAAAAAATAGAGCCAGGCAGTGGTGGCGCACGCCTTTAATCCCAGCACTTGGGANGNAGAGGCAGGNGGATTTCTGAGTTCGAGGCCAGCCTGGTCTACANAGTGAGTTCCAGGACAGCCAGGGCTANACAGAGAAACCCTGTCTCACAAAAACCAAAAATAAAATAAAATAAAATGTATGCATATCCCTTTTTGTGTGTTTAATATGTACATACATACAGATACACAAACATACTCTCATACACACACACACACACACACACACACACACACACACTCAGACCCCACATACACTCAGAGGGGAAAAATACCCTTCAATTTAAACATTAAAACCACTGATTAAATTATGCTTCCCGTTGTTACTGAAACGACCCTTCTCTTCCTACCTACATTTAGCTTCAGCTCCAGCTGACAGCCTCTTTGCTCTGTGCTTTGTGGGATAATTTTATTTGCTTTTGAAACATCTATGCGAGGGATCACGAAGGCTCGCCAGAGCATCAGCAACACGCTCAGACTTCAGGTCTTTGTTTCTCACGATCCTCTGCCTCGAGAATGTCAAAGCAGCTTAAAATAACGCAGCTCATCCCTCTCAAGCTCTCACTTCACGTGAGAAGAGTGAGTCAAAGTCAAAACACTTGTTGCTTCCAAACTAGGTGAGGAAGCGCCCGATCTGTTAACTGTTCATTAAAGTTTCCGTTGATAGACTTCTACAGGAAAATGTGAACGTGACGAAGGTCCCTTAAAAATTCCAACTTGAAAAAGCAAAACATTCATTTCTAAACATCTTTCTCATTGTTTATATACTAGTAGTCTCTCAAGCACAGCTCCATTGTAATTTCAGCAGAAGAGCTAAAGAGAAAGAGACATCCTTGATCTTCAAGATAATAAACACTGTCAGTCATTACATGCTCAATTATTTGGGAAAGAAAATATTTGATAAATGGACAGGAATCCATTAATTTGAGCGAGCCATTTGTGGCAGCTTCACCAAGGTATTTCCCTTTATTTCAAAAGAGGCAACTCTATAGGGATGAAAGAAACACGTACTTAAAAGACAAGCCAGGAGAGCCTTGTCGCAGTTCCAGTCATTCAAAATTTCAACAACTTAAAATAAATAAGTAAAGTCAACAGTACATGACAAGCACGTACATGTGCAATGTGAACAGGAGCCTGTATAAAAAGGTAAAGTTCAGGTTCAGCTCAGTGGTCTCTGGACTCTGTGCCTGAAGTGCATGATGTCTTCAGCAATAGGGACTCACTCTCTAGCTCTTGGAGGCAATCCAGGCAATAGCAATAGGCTGTATATTTGGTCCTCTCTTGGACAACCCTGATCAATAACTCAAAGGCAGGCTTCTCAAAGCTGGTATTTGGGGGAGGGGGCGGTTATTAGATGGTCTTTGGCTCTGAAATGGAATACTGTCAGCCAAGATGGGAAAAGTTCATTTAAACTACATATATACTTATACATAGACTTATGTATCATAGGGTGTTTTAGGCAGATAGCTAATCATATGATTCCTTACAACATTTTGACACAACCTTACTGTTGAAGCCTCTTCCCTGAGAACTGGTTGTCATGGTACCAGAAGGTACCTTGTAAGCTTCCAAGGGAGGCAAGCAACTAAATGTCTTGCCCAACTATGAACCACAACAAAGACCAGCATGACGTCATAAATCAAGGATGAGTAATGGATTGCACACCTTGGCAGTGGCCATCACTCTCTGTGAACACGGATGTAAGCTTAGAATTTTAGAGCTAAGAATTTACAGATATACCCTTGGAGCTAAGTCCAGTTCCTGTGTACACCTGATAGGGAAAGGCGCTCATGCCCAGATAGAAAGACATGGGCTCCGTCCCTTCTGACACGAGAGTGTTTAATCTTCTCCAGATACATCTGTTTTGGTGAATGCTAGACTTGTCCATCGTCATTGCTATACCAGGATACCTAATGCTGAGTAACATAAAGAAAAGACATTTAACTCACCATTTCCGAGGCTGAAAATTAGAATAGCGTGTATTATACTTGTGAGGTTCCCCCTTCCTGTACCATACTGCTGCTTTCCTGAAAGGAAAGACCCAGGGATCCATAAGCATCAACCTAGAGTATGTTCAAGAGGGATCGCATGCCCAAACAGGAAGCCAGAAAAAACGGCACCTTCTACCAGCTCTCTGAGGAAAGCCAGCCAGGATCTCAGGATAACTTGTTCGGTTCCCTCTCCTCTCCAGCGGACTTCTACTGGGCTCTGCCTCTTAAAGATCTCACTCTCTGACTCTCAATGTCTGCACGCCTGTTGATCAAGCTTCCAGTCCACAGATCCTCAGAGAACACATTCACACCATAACCAAACCACATCAGGTGTCTACAATGCTCAACACTCTCTTCACGTTAGAAATGTCATGGGTGATATCAAATGTCACACTGTGAGTCTCATGATGTTCAGTCTGTATTATTCCATTACATAGGAACATTTACATGAACATGAAACATACACATGCATTTAAGCAATAGGTGGTATGAACACAAGGCTGGCACTTCTCCCCACAGAGGAGCTGTGTAGAAAGCACCATGTCTTTTTTTTCTTTTTTTTTTTCTTTTTTTTTTTTCCAGTTCCCAGGTACTGGCATACCGCACAGTGCTCAGTCTCTGTAGGCACAACCATTGCCCCCTTGCATGAGCATTTCACCCCTCCTTGTATCACAACCCTGCTGGAGCACACTGTGTTTGATGAACATGCTTCTTAGATGAACACAGAAGACTTCTCTGATGGACAGAGTTTCTTCCAGAAGCCGATGAGGCTAAGCAAGTATTGCAGAGACAGCAAGAAAATGAGTCCACAGAGAGGCTGTGTTCATCAGCTGGCGTCAGAAGCAAACCTCCTTGGCAAAGACCACTGATGCTCGTGTCCCTGACCCAGATGAAGCCAGTCCCTATCCACAATGGTTTATTTTACTGAGTGTAATCTCTGTGTTGCTCATCCACACTGGAGCACGTGACAAGATCCCAACCCTTTGCTGTGGACTGCCAGACTTTTTAACCCACTCACCTGGTGGTGACACACCTGAGCTGCTTCACCTTTTAACTGCAGCATCTTATGACAATTTTTTTTCTGGCAAAGATGCAGCAAAATCGATTCCACTCATGCTTTTAAAAAAATGGTTGTTATGAAATATGGGACTGATCATAAACAAATTAAAATTCATTATCGTTCCTGAATGAAGTGGGGCTGTCTAAACCCAGGTCCAGTTACTGCAGCATATCCCTGAAGTGAGTCACTCATAGCAGGGACACTCCATGAACTCTGCTGAGAGGCCCCAGCTCCTAGCACAAGAGAATTTTTCTGCCTGTGGCTAAAGAATAAAATAACATACTACCTAAAGGAAATAATCTCTTGGAAAAGATCTATACAGAAAATATGGATATACTTTGTAGAGGAAGAAAGGTGGATCTTTTTTAACAGCACATCAACTTCTACAGAAATATGGGATATCTTTTAACCACCCCCAAATTAGTTCAAGCTTTATTCTTTGATAATGGAAGTCCACTGTTACTTCATGAACACTAGCCTCCTCCTGTCCCACCTCCCAAATAGAAAAAAATTAAAAGTCAACTGTCTCAATAAAATATGCTTGAAATCCTTTCTTAAGTCAAGACTGTTGAAACTATTTGTGTGTTGTGACAAGGCTGTTCCTCCCCATGGTGGTCCTTGGGAAATACCACTGATGCTCGTGTCCCTGACTCAAATGAAGCCAGTCTCCATCCACACTGGTTTATTACTAGTCAGAACTGCCCTGGGAGATGTGAACCCTGACAGTCTTCTGGAGATGAATACAAAGAGTAAGGTTGTTGCCAGCCCCTCTACAGGAAGATGTTATTAAATCCTTAGAAAGAGAGGCAAACCATTCTTACAAACATGTTCTGGCCAATATGTATCAAATAAGAAATTTGGATGCAGCAAATTAAAACAAATTTTAATTTGCTTATGATCAGTCCCATATTTTGTAACAACCACTTTTTAAAAGCATGAGTGGAATCAATTTTGCTGCATTTGAAAATACTGATTTCAGTCATGAGCTGAGAGTGGCTTCTCAGGAAAATCCATAGTTAAGGAACAGCAGTTAAAGTGATGCTTGATTTATTTTCGGAATATATATATATATATCCCATGCAAGTGATACACAGTTCTTAGAAGAAGGGAAAGCCAGTACCAGTCTGGAGTGGACCAAAGCAACCTGTCAAAAAACACAGATTGGCAGGGCAGGCAGAACCTGGTAGGTCCTGATGAGAGACCGCATTGAGTCTAAAGCAAAGCTCACTGCAAGACACAGAGAGAGCAGACAAATGGTCCTGTGCAAGTCATGCTCCTGTGCCTATCATCATCTGTCAGGTACAAAGGCACTGGTAACATCCTGCCTGCACTCCAAAGAGACCATCAGGAATGAGTAAGAATCTTTCTCCTGTGACTCCACACGATCCAATACAGATGGCTGACCATGAGGTTTTCAAGTTGTGGGAGACACACTCAAGAAAGAAAAATCTGTTTCATGCTAAACTGGAAGGCTTTTTACACCACTGGAAACAGTAAGGCTTTGGGTTAGCAATGTGAATGGTCCATGATCCATTGATTTCAGCCTTAAGAGGGGAGATGCCTTGCTCTCCAGTTTTACTGATTCTCTCTTATAACTAGTAGGACAGTGATGGTTTTTACTGAATCCACACCGGATCAAGTCAAGGGAAGAGGTCGGCCACTCAGATTTTCTTAAGGACCACTGACTTCCCACGATAGAGAGGAAGACAGATTCAACATGTCCTCTAATCAGCTTCACCGACTCAAAATGGCTCAAAGAATGACATCCGATTCCATGTAGGTACTCCACGGGACGTGAAATTTTACTACACTTTTATCAGAGGCTTCACCCTCTATTTTCCAAAAATAGAAAAATTAAATTACTGTCATGCTTTGTTTTAGTAAATGGCTTCACCATGTTTTGAAGCTTGCTGGTGGAAAATTATGTGATTTCTATAATGACTAAAGAAGATACTTTACATGGGATAAATTTGGAAACACTATCCAGGTAACCTCTTAAAATCAACATACCATCATTAACCTTGACACATGTGGGGGCACACATACATTCACACACACACACACACACACACACACACACACTCATGGACACACTTGCACATATAAATACACACACACTCATGAACATACTTGCACACATAAATACACACACACACACTCATGGACACACTTGCACACATAAATACACACAGAGAGAGAAAGAGAGAGAGGAGACAGAGGGAGAAAGGAGAAAGCAAGAACAAGAAAGAGAGAGAAAAAGAGAGGGGGAAGAGAAAGATGCATAGAGGATTGAGCCCAGTAGTTTAATCTTAAAACAAACACCACCAGAAAGGGAAAGGAGAGTGATTAATTACACTTGCATGGATTTCATGGAAAGCAGCAGGCTGCTTCTGAATCTAAAAATAACCCCTGAAACACCAAGCCCAGCACTTGTTTCTCCAAGAGCCCAGCATCTTGTTGCACTTCCATTTGCAACTGAATAATCCCTGTTAATGAATAGGACCTCTCAAGCTAATGTGAGTGTGAGCTCCATCCAGCAGAGAGTAATGAGCTTCTGTGTGGCAGGCAGGCTCTCCCACCCACAAACAGAACCAGAGCCTGAAGATGCTGCTGAGCAGCTCTGGGAGGGAGGAGACCACAAAGCTCGCCGCAGAACACAGTGGGATAAAAGGCTCAGATTGTTTAAAAAAGACTTACTGTATAGCCCTTCAGGCTTATTTTTTACAATTACCATATCCTAAGCTTAGTTCTAAATTCACATCATATTTTTATCTATATAAGCAATGCGTCCCTCTGTCTTCTGCTCTGTTTTCAACTCTTGTCTAAAGCAGTAGCCGCCATGCGCTGAACCTCAGAGGCTGCTGCATATTAAATAGTGTTGGCAGTTCTGAAATCCGCATGCTCCTAGGCGGAAGAAGCAAACGGATACCTTTTTAACAGAACCGAAATAGCATTCCACAGACATATCATTAACAAAATTATGCACCTAGATCATCCCTATATGCAGGGAGGGGGCAAGATCACTCCTATCTCCAGGGAGGAGGGTGCACCATAATTAATGCTTTATTAAGCTGTTCTCTGGAAACCTGTCTGAGGAAAGATCAGAATGTGAAGAAGCTGTGCTCATTAATACTCTTTGCGCGGGAGGAGTGTGTGGAGGTGGGTTGTCTGAACGCTGTCAGCATCGCGATGACACTGTCAGCATCTCGATGACACTGATGCCTTCAGGGTCGCTATTGTCTTCTTCCTCTGTATTGTTCCTCCCTCCTTTAGGCTAAGAACATAGGATGTTTAATAAAAACAGAAGAATTTAAAAACAGGGATGCTGAAAATGCTGCGTTTCTATTAAATGTTAATCCAGTTAATCCACTACATCTAGGAAGACTTTATGCTGTAGAATAAATCCCAACATTTGTGTGATTCCAATTAACCTGTCCCACCACTGCACTTCCTTGTTTGACACTAATGCTGGCTTCCCAAACATTTCCACAACCCAAAGACAGTGCCAAAAACACCAAGATGAGGAGAGTCTTCACAGGAATCAAAGATGAGTGCTCTGAGTGCAAACACTGAGGTTGGGGATACGGCTCTGTGCACTGGGCTTAGCTAGCATCTTACCTGAGTCCCAACACCAGAAAACAAAGGTAGTGATATGGAGGAGGAAGAGGAGGAAGAGGAGGAGGAGGAGGAGGAAGAGGAGGAGGAGGAGGAAGAGGAGAAGGAGGAGGAAGAAGAAGAGGAGGAAGAGGAGAAAGAGGAGAAGGAAGAGGAGGAAGAGAAGGAAGAGGAGGAGGAGGAGAAAGAAGAGGAAGAGGAAGAGGAAGAAGAGGATGAAGAAGAGAATGAGGAAGAGGTGAAGGAAGAGAAACAAGGAGGAAAGACTTTTTAAAAATTAAATCCAAGCATAGAAGTATATGCCTGTAAGCTCAACACTTCAGAGGCAAAGGCAGAAGGATCACGGCAAGCTCAAGGTCAGATTGGCTAACATGTTAGTTCCAGACCAGCCACAGATATAGGCTGAGATCTTCTCTCACAATGCAACAAAAATGAAGGAAAAGAAAGTTTTCAAAAACCAAACATACTCATTACTATATTAAACTTTGTTTCAAACTGCCATCCATCCACCCAGGTGGGTAGACAACGCAATGCCTACATAGTACAGTTTTGTTTATGAAATCTGTCTCTCACCAAACATATATCCAGGCTTCCTGATATGTATGGATTATTTCACTTCAATAATCTCTGAAAATCCCATTATGTGTATGAACCAGGGCTTACACACACACACAAACACTATGGTGGATTTTGAACAAGTTTATTCTTACATACATCTTCAGTTATTCCACCAAGACCAAAATTTGTCTTCATCAAAGGGAATCTGCGTGCTGCACACACTGCCTGATTGGTCCCAGGAGGACAGGTACCTATAGTCATAGAACACCCTGTAACCCCAAACTCTCTTTTTAATTGTGTGTATCCAATCTTAAATCCCCTCATTTACTTTAATTTTTCCAGGTAACAGTTCTTAATTTCTACACAGAAAAAAAAATTACCTACCTTATTCTACAACATCTGTACCTTAACTCAGATATAGAAAGCATCTCTCTCCAGCTCAAGAGGACCCACATTTGCCTATTTTTTTTTTTGCTACTTTATAATCTTTTACTATCATATTTGCAACCAGCAACTTAAAACACTAAAATTTGCTTTAGTGTAAGGGAATGATAGATGGATCCAGTTTTTTTATACATGAATGGAGAGCTAACGGCCCGCACATCATTTACTAAATGATCCATCCCTCTGGTGGTGTCTTGAAATGTTGCTTTGCAGTTTACCAGCCCACAAGTGTTTTTAGACTACTTATTACTACATGTGATTTTGTTCCATTGACTGGGAGGAGATTTACAAAATGATTCCTCTAAAGTATCCTCTCCCAGTGTCAAATTCTGTCTCCACCATCAATAGATAATTGTGTTGCTTGAGATGAGCCTTTAACTTCTCTGTGCCTTTGTTTCCTTATCAGTTCTTTGGGTACAGGGGTGCCTCCTCCATGGATTATTGTGAGGGTTGACTTACAGGGTCACCATCGGATGTTGTTGCTTATGCTTATCATCATCACCACAATCAAATGAAGCCATAGACTTGATCTTCTGCCATCAGGACTTAGAAAGTAAAGGAAAGAGGCAATTATTCAATGGCTAAAAAATTCATATTTATGCGCAGCCATGACGTCTGTCAAGGAAACTAAATGAATCCTGCAGGATAAAGAAGAGGTCTCCAAGAAGTAACATCTGGGCCCAGCCAAAGGATGATCGGACATGAGCCAGCCCCAAAGGATGAGTGGACATGAACCAGCCCCAAAGGATGATCATACATGAACTAACCCCAAAGGATAAGCAGACATGAGCCATTCCCAAAGGATGAGCAGACATGAACCAGCCCCAAAGGATGAGGGGACATGAACCAGCCCCAAAGGATGAGGGGACATGAACCAGCCCCAAAGGATGAGCGGACATGAACCAACCCCAAAGGATGAGCGGACATGAACCAGTCCCAAAGGATGAGCGGACATGAACCAGCCCCAAAGGATGAGCGGACATGAACCAACCCCAAAGGATGAGCGGACATGAACCAACCCCAAAGGATGGGTGGGCATGAGCCAGCCCCCAAGCTGACAGGGCATGGGCAGGCTGCAGGTCTGACAACTCCAGGTCACCCGCTCTGTGAAGGCTTGCCTACGTATGTTTCCTTGGCCATGATTCACTAAGGACTGGTTTCCTGCATACTCTTGTCTTCTCAGTTTAAAGTCACATCCTCAAGGAAAAAAAATATTCCATGATCACCCACTGCTTAGGGTCTTTGGTAAGGAATCACATTAAGTTCTACTCATTCATCAGAAGCTCTCAGAGCTGGAGATGCTCTAGGACCTTCGCATCTTAAGGCACAAGAGCAAGTTTTACCCACAAGACCACTCTCTCCAATCAAAATTATGCAACTGACTGTGAACCTGTCTTCTGCTCTTAGATAAACGTGAAAAAAAGTATCACGCCAATATCTGTGGCACTTTTACCTAGTAAGAATTTCCCAGGTTTACTTAAATCCCCTTTAAAAATATTAAAAATTGAGAATCTCTCCACAGCAATGTTACAGAAGCCCCCATGGAGTCCTTGGCACCTCTCTTTGTTGTACTTATGACCAATTTCCTTCCACCTTTGCGTGGTACTGGGCTTTGTCAGTCATTGCCTGGCCAGTTCCAGGATGGCGGGGATGGAGATTTTATTCCCATGTTCATAACCAGAACATAGCATACAGTCTGGCAAGTAATAAGTTCCTACCAACTACTAGCAAGATAAGATGTCTAGAGCACAGACACAGAGAAACTTGCCCTTGGTTGGGGGAGAAAACAGAAAAATGAGGGACATGTAAGTAAAGAAAGCCACAGTAGCTCCCATTTAGGATTTTTGGGTTTTTTTGAAGTCAGAATGCCTTCAAAGTCTTTAAGCACAGAAGTGGCAAAGGCAGTTCAGGTGTAGTCATGTGTGAACCATGAAGGACAGGAAGTACTGAAGTTGTTCGCCTGAGAGATAACCACAGGACACACAGGGCATGGCTGGTGTGGATAGTAATTAGTGAGCTCTGCAGACGCACTGACTGTCTCAGAAACTGACTTGGTGCCAAGTGTGAGTGTTTCACAAGTACAGATCTGACATCAGAAAAGGAAATTCTACCAGACTGGCATAAATACTGAGGGTGAATAACATACAGCCATTAAGACTATCGTCAACAAGGGAGAATGATCCCACACCCCAGAGGGGGATTCTGGGTCTCAGATACTGCACTCCTCCAACGGTCATTAAATGCAGGTCCTATGTGGGCCAGGTATGCTGAATATACAACAGTGTTCTTCTGAAACCACAAGCACCAAGGCTAAGACCTTTGCACCACCATATTGGTAAATCAATTTCCCCTCAGTTTACTGCTCCCAAGAAATTTATGCACAGTCATGATGTGAGTTGAGGTCTCCAAGAAGTAACATCTGGGCCCAGCCAAGAAATTATCAAGTAAAAAGAAAAAAAAAAAACAACAAAACAACAAAACAACAACAACAACAACAACAACAAAACGTAAATCTCTTTCACAATGCCACAAAGTAAAGCTTCCCTAAATTCTTAGTCCTCAAAACTCATAACATTCCTGAAAAAAAAAAAAATCTACTGCTGACTATAAAACTCTTCCTAATGCTACAAGCATTAGTTTCTGCACTAAGAGAGGCAGCCTCCAGCACTTAGCACTTTGATTAGGGTCAACATCCACTGCGATCTCTGCTGCCCCTCTCCCTGCCAACCCCTCCCAGGCAGGGGAGCATAGCATCATGGGAAGCCCGTGCCTCCACACAAGGCATGCGTGTGTAGGATGTCTGCAATGGCTCACGATTATATCACTTCTTGAAGAAACTGGACAAGTCACTCAGCCTGTGTTTGCTCAGCTAAATGGTTTGGTAGCAAGATGCCTTCTCTGTGGACAGCTGCTACAACAGTAACTTAACCACATGCATACCATAAAATGCTATGATGTCACTCCTCCTTCCTCAACAAAGTTAATCTTGAGTATCCTTTAGTGGTGATGACGGAGAATCTGGACAGACATGTTATAGTCCTTACTACTTAAAGATAAAAATCATGATGGCTGAATTATTTGAAATAATAACTAATGTATTTAGTAAGGAAGGCTTTCCAGAAAACCTCAGAAATGGAACTGCTGCTTAAGCTCAAAGGTACAGTGTGTGCTCAGCATGCACAAGGACCTGAGTTCAATCCCCAGAAGACCTCTAACACCTCCACACACACCAAGCAAAAAGGAGAAGGAGAAGGAGAAGAAGGAAGCAACAGTTTCAAAATTCCCAAACCTATTTCCAAAACATAGGTAATTTTTCCACCTAAAGAAACAGAAACAAGACTAAGGGTACAGTTCAATAGTACAGTGTTTGCCTAAAATGTACAGGGCTCGATTTAGCCCCAACGCCACATAAATAATTCTGTATTTGTATACACAAGTGTGTATGTGTG
>NC_034595.1:37244123-37248597 GCF_900095145.1 Mus pahari | reverse complement strand
AGAAAGAGAAAGAGAAAAAGAGAAAGAGAAAGAGAAAGAGAAAGAGAGAGAGCCCCCCAGGCCTTAATACTTTTGGAAGAAAAACACCATCATCTGATACAGAGGCAGGCAATTTGTAACAAATCTTTATAATTAGTTTTAAAGGATGGATAAAGGAGGAAAATGAAGGGAGAGGAACAGAAGGAAACAGATGGGCCTGGAGGATTTAATAATCAAGTTTGAGTAACTACACCCTGCTTCAAGACTTATTTTTTTATATTTGAACTCTAGAAGTCCTGACATACAGGCACTTGGTTAATATAACCCGCTCCAATCCTTCCTAAATTCATCTGGCCTCTATGCATTATATTACCCCATATTCTATTTATGCTCCAGAAGGCTACAAAAAAAGCAGAGGAACTGGGATGTAGAAAGGAACAGATTCCTATCAATGCTCTCTCCACAGCCTTGTGAGGGGCAGGAACCAAGTGTGATCGCAGTCGGACTGGGGAGCCATGGCCGCAGCTCATGCTCTGTAGCTACCTGGGCTGGGCTGGGGTGTAAGCACCCATCAAGGGATGCAGGAAGGAAAGACAGAGCACTGCTGAAACCAGAGCGGAGAACAAGTAAAGGAGGGACAGCCACAGAGTTAGAGCTGCTTGGCTTTCTCTTTCCAGTCAACACGTACACCATGAATCAGGATGACTGTGAACCCAGCACTTCATCCAAGAAAAGGAGACTAAACTATCAGGAATCCATCTTGCTGGAGGAGTTCCAAAATCAAAGTCACTTACAAAGCAGCTTATTAAGATATCCCAGGAGAACTCAGTGCCAGACTGTAACCCCCTGTGGCAGCAATGCCACTTGTGAGTGACTGCACAGCCTCCTGCTCACGGAGCCACCTATGGAGCACATCACGGAATGAACTCTACTCTACTCAGTCTTCCTACAATGCCTACAGTGCTCTACTCTACCACTTGTGCCTTCCTTCAACACTCATGGGTGCCCGCGCCAAAGTATAAAGACCTGAGTTCAATCCCCAGGATCTATATAATGGTAGAGGGAGAGAAACAGCCTCCCCGTGTGTGCAATGGCACAAGTACATCCACATAGATAGATACATCATACATGTGTGCATGCACATACATGTCATATGGTCAACCTATCGGGAACCTCACTCTTAAAACAAAGTGATTCTCCCTGTCTAGCTACTAATACCAGTTCCTCAGACAGAATTGGGTGGTTGTGAGAGCCTCTTCCATGATGGATCATTTTTTAGACATGTCAAATAAACCAAAATAAAAAAAGTATGCATCAAATAAAAGCACCAAAAAAAAAAAAAAAAAAAAAAGTTCGGCATAAACAAGCAGGATTGGTCAACAAGTTTAATGAGATTCTATAGAGATTGAAAAAGTAAGTTATGCTCACAAATTATGTGGCTCAGACTTTGATGACATGAGTCATCAAATGGTGAGTAATCTATCAGACACACTTGTATGTGGCACCTTTGGTGCTGCAGGTGACCCTGATAGTCCTATTCCCTCTAGACAGGACCCTCATCCCTGAGGCTCTTTCGCCGTAGTGCCTCTTCTCTCCTGCTCCACTTTGCTTGAGATATGGTGGCAGCGTATTACTTTTCCATCATGGCTTGCTATATTTCGCACTTTACTGGCCATAAAATTGGAACCACACCCCATCTTCCTCTCGCAATGTCTCCATCACTGTTCTCTTACTACAAAGAGCATCACAAGGACCATGCTCTGTCTGCTTACGGAATGTCTCACTCTGCCTCATCTGTCCTTGCTAAACCAGGAGTTCCTGGTCACCGGGTAAGAGGGGGAGGAGGGGCAGCTCCCATGGAGCCCTGGGCGAATCCTTCTGTACCACATATCCCAGCTGCCCCCCTTCCCAGAAGACAGAGCTGTCAATGCTCAACACAGATGTCCTAAGGACAAGAAGAGGGAGATCTGGACACAAACATCTTCATCTAGAGAAATGAAAGCTACTGGCAGCTGTCTGTTGGTGGTGTGCCTTCACTTCTCCTTGGAGACCCAGGGGAAGTGGCCACACTCAGAAACAACTCCAGCAGCACAATGGACCCGACAGAGAAAGCACCCTTAAGTTAAATGCCAAAGGAGAAAGGTTTCCTGGGAACTGAGTTTGCCCTTAGCTCCTGCTCACAGTCTCCTTGCTAGTTTTTGTCTTCAAGTCAACATGGTAAAGTAGGCATAGGAATGACATAGTGAGAAGTAAATTCAGTGAAAGATCTAATACCAAATCACCACAGAAAGGAACGAAAGCAGAAACACAACCTGCTCATCCACAATCCCACTGCCTAGAAACAATATTTAAATGCCTCATTTAATTCATATGAAATGCAATTATTCAAGCAATAGAACCTAGCACACAAATAACCTGTGTATTTTAGCTACTCTCATTATAATATCAGGATTATTAATATCACATATTTTGTGGGGGTTAGTTTGCAATATTCATGAATACTTTCTTATACCAATAACTATTACTCTGTGGGTAAAATGGCTACAGACTTTTGTAAAATCAGAGACACACTAGAATTTAGTTATGTATTTGATATTTAGGTTGTTTCTATTTTCATGGTAACTACTAAAGTGAATAATCTTGTTCCCGGTCTTGCAGGTTTACACACTGATTTTCTGTGGATAGATTCTAATCATAACTATAGGAAGAAACCCACTGATATGTCAAAGTAAACAGTCTGTACTTTTACCAACAGCAACCAATACCTCATTGAGGAACACCAGCACTCTGGAGGCAGAAACAGGATGACCAAAAGTTTGAGGCCAACCTAATCTACATCCACATCACTCCATTTCACCTCCTACCTCAAAATAAAAACGAGAGACCCACATTCAGACAGTCTTGCTAGCTCACAATTCCTAACTCACATCCTTTTCATCTCTGCCCATCTAAACAATGAAAAACAGTGTGTGGTCCCCATGACCTCTGCATGTTAACCTCAATCACTTGTAGTACTCTCATTTACTATCTTTTCAAGTTTGTCTACTTTTTTTATGCCAAAAGGATTGCCTTTTCTTACTGATTTTACTAACAGTTTCTTGGTTTGACATCAGACTACAATAGGACTCAGGACAGATCTAGCAGGTCTGGTTTCAAAACCCAGCTCTGCCAGTGAAGCTATGTAATCCTGAGCACCTTAACCCATCTGAACTTCACTTTCCTAACCTTTAAAAAGAGAATTAATAATGATGTAGCCTCATGGGGATTTTATGGGTAGTAAAGACACGTAAACATTGCCTAGCTAATTGGCTATTTTTACAATTAAGAAAGCTTATTTTAAAGTTACAAATTTACAACTTTATGAGAGTATCATTGCTAAGTAAAAAGCTATAGTCATATACTATGTAAGTAAACATAAAAATCAAAAGTATATGCCAATATACAACTTTAAATTATAAATATTCTAGATAAGAAACAGGAAATACACATTCACTCAGCAAGCATCAGTTGAACATCCACTGTGGGACAGGTACTGGGTATATAATGAAGAACTGAAAGATGAGCACCCTGGTAGATACTAACAAGAAAAATGGTCATTTCAGAAAAATGTGCCAAGTGATCTACTTGAAGAGCCACCGTGGGAGATTTCCATTGTATACACTAACAGGCATTTGACCCTCACTAAATGTGGGATGGCTAAGTTCCCTGAGATGATATCAAGTAAGACCTTTCAATGGAAATAGTGATGAGCTGAGTACAACATAAAACACAGGAAGGAATGTCCAGAGGGAAGATCACAGAAGAAAGGCTGCAAATCGGGAACACCGGTTTCACAGTGCAAACATCATTTGGCCCAATGTCCAAGACTCCAGCAACATTAGTATAGTGAGGCATATATAAAGAGCTAAGAGAGGTGAGACAGCCAGCCAACAGTGGCTCCAAAAATTCCTTAACTCCGTTTACAGAGGCGCAATGCTGGGAGCCACAAAACCACTGGACAGCTTTAGGCAGACGCACTTTAGATCACTACAGGGCTGGGGATATGGCTCAGAACAGAACAACTGCCTGGCATGCAGATGACAAGGATCCTTGAGTGGATCCTCACAGGAGAAACAAGCAAACAAAGTAACAGCAAGGTCCTAACAACAGAGCAGTAAGGCTGGAAGCCTAAGGGGCAGAGCTCTAACTATGCTCTCAAAGGATATTGCCTCGGCTACTGAACTGGGGAATGTGGGAAGGAGGCACAGGAGGGACGCATTTACGCTGGTCACTAGTGACTGCTCTGGGGTCACGTAGGCACTTGGAATGGAACACTGGGAGGAAATCTGACCCATGCCCTGATCTTCTGCACTGCATTCCTACTGTCCATGCGCTATACCTCCTTGTAACCTACTGTCCATATACTATACCTCCTGGTAACCTACTGTCCATGCGCTATACCTCCTGATAACCTACTGTCCATGTGCTATACCTCCTGGTAACCTACTGTCCATAT
>NC_034595.1:37201376-37243567 GCF_900095145.1 Mus pahari | reverse complement strand
GCTATACCTCCTGGTAACCTACTGTCCATGTGCTATACCTCCTGATAACCTACTGTCCATGCGCTATACCTCCTGGTAACCTGTTTCTCCTGATGTTCACCTTCATCTTCTCTTAGGAACATATAGCGCATGCTCTTCTAAACAAATAAGTCTTTCCTTTTATAAAAGATAATCAAATCTCATAACTGATATAAATAGAAAAACTCCCTGATGGTCAGAGGACAGTGGAGCATTTATAACTTCAAGCTGTGGGAGGGGCGTGTTGTAAGGGATACATGAAAGTGGACTGGTACCCTTATAAGGGCACAGAAAGAGCAAGGGCTTTCTCTTCCTGTACTCTCACTACACGCGACACAGAATTTCTGTGACCTCATTTTGGGAAATAAGTAGAGAGTTCTTCTTGCCAACAGCCAGTCCTGCAGATGTCTCTGTATCAGATACTGTCACGTCCTCTCACCCAGTGCACTTTGGCACTCACTGAAAAGCCCATCAGATCCCTCCAGGCTGCCCCTGCCTATCAGATTCCAATCACCTGCACAGGTTATGCCCTGTGCATATAATTGACCAGCTATAAGCCAGTTGTCTTCAATGAAAAGAAACTCACAGGAATGAAGTTGTCCACTCTTTCCATACTTACTAGAACATTTTGTGGATGATATGATAAGATACATAAGGGACCCCCAAATTCCACCTGGGGACACCTATCACTAATAGACACTTTCAGCAAAATAGTTGGATACAAAATGAACCCAGACAAATCAGTAACCCTCCTATAAGCAGATGACAAATGAATTAAGAAAGAAATCAGGAGAATAACTCCTTTTATAATCACCTCAAGTGATATAAAACATCTTAAGGTAACTATAACCAAGCAAGTAAAAGATATGTATGATTAGCAATACTTTAAACATTGAAGAGAGAAATTGAAGAAGACATCAAAAGATGGAAAGATCATCCATGCTCAAGGATTGGTAGGATTAATATAGCAAAAACTGGCCATTCTACCAAAAGATTCAGTGCAATGCCCATGAAACATCCAACACAATTCTGCACGGAGCTTGAAACAACAATTTTCAGCTTCAGATAAAAACAAACAAAAACCAAGATAGCTAAAAAAAATAAAAAATAAAAAAATAAATCCTGAACAATAAAAAAAACTGCTGGATGCATCATTATCCCTGATTTCAAGTTTATTACACAGATATAGTAATAAAAAGTACATGATATTGGCATAAAACAAACAAAAACGAAAAACCCAGACATGTTAAACAAAGTAATTAACCTGATGACCCAGGTGTGAATCCACACCCCTATGGACACCTGATGTTCGACAAAGCCCGAAATACACATTAGGAGGAAGAAAACGACTTCCACAGATGGTGGTGGTCCAAACTGGGGACTGCATGTAGAAGAATCCAAATAGATCCATACTTATCATTGCACAAAACTCAACTCCATGTGGATCGAAGACCTCAACATAAAACCAGATACACTGAAGCTGATAGGAGAGGAAGCAGGAAAGAGCCTAAACTCACCTCATCCTGTCACAGAAACACTTGTTCAGCCATGTTCATTGGTGTTCATCCATGATAGCCAGAAACTGGAGGTAACCTAGATGTCCCTCCACAGAACAGTTAAAGAAACCATGGGACATTTACACAGTGACTTTTATTCAGCAAGATAAAGAGTTAACTCATGAACTCAAGAGGTGAATGAATGCAACTAGAAAAAATAAATCATCCTGAGTATAGTAACCCAGGCCAGGAAGATAAATATGGTATGCATTCACTTGTATATGGATAGTAGCTGTTACATCAAGAATAACCAAGCTAGGCATAGAGTAAGGGACTAGAAGGGACAGATAGAGCTCCCTGAAAAGGGTAGATCAGTGCCTTGCTCAGCCACCATCAAGGAAACTTCCTTCGGCAGCAGATAGGAACAAATACAGAAACCCACAGCCAGAGATTTTTCAGAGTGAACTTTGACTTATGGTCCTTGGAACACTCAGCCCTAAATGGGATGTCTCCATCAAATCGCTCCCCTCAGGGTTTTGGGAACAAGGTGGAAAGGGTGTAAGAGCCAGAAGGGACAGAGGACACCAAGAAAGCAAGGCTCTCTAAGTCATTGAGAAGCACGTAGGACCCCTCAGAGACCGAGGCAGCATGCACCAGAGTCCTAGAGCTGAGAAGAGACGTGGGCATAGGCTCCTGTCCCTGACCCTGAAGCAATCTCCAGTTGATAACCACTTGCAAATAAAAATTTCATTTCCTCCAATGGGAGTCTCACTGTGTAATCAAGCTACTATTAAGGATAGGTTACATGCCTAGTAGCAATGACCAAAAAAATTAACGCAACGGCAGTATTGGAGTTTCCAATTGTCTCATAGGGCAGTGCCACGATTTTGCCTTTTTTGAAAATTGTTTTCTTCTCTCTTTTTAGCCTACAGGTCCTTCACATATATGATATGGTTTCCAGTTTAATGTTTTGATAGGATTCCTGAATTAGTATAAATGAGGGAATCTCTGTTTCCTATGCCTTCTCTTGGGCTCTTTTTCTTCTGTTTTGTCCAATTCTGATGTCTTAGTTTTTATTTTATCTTATTTCATATTATTCTTTAGAAGTCTCCTTGTTTTTAATGAGAGACAGAAAGGAAGTGGATTTGGGAGGAAATATAGGAAGGAACTGGGAGGAGTAAACATAGAAGAAATACTAATCTTGGTATCTTGTGTGTGGGGGGGGAATCTATTTTCAATGACAAGAAAAAATAAAATAAATAAACCACTGTTGTCACTGCCCTTTGCCTGGATTCCAGTAAATTGGTAGACTGTCTCTCAAAAACTTGGAGAACGCTTTACTTATAATGGTTCACGTCAGAGAATCATACCAAGGAAGGCTATGGGTGAAGAAGCACACAGAAGGGGTCACGGAGTGAGGTGAGGGAGAAGGGCCAGTGCCATGGGCTCTCTCCAGGCACAGCATCCAGCAAGCTCCTCCCACAGGAGTCCTCCCACAGGGTATGTTGCTAGATGTTTTGAAGGCTCCTTAAGTAGGCATGGTTAATATGGCTGATAAATCCTTGGCCACCGATTGATTATCAACTTAACCTTCAGCCATTTCAAGCTGTTAGGGTGGGGCTTAAATTCTCCACCCTCAAATTACTCTGCTCCATCTGGAACCAGCTGGATCCTGAGGCTGGAAAGGGGCCCCAGTCACCAGTCACATTGTTAGCAGAAAAGGACTAACTCTGAAGAAATTCCCAAGGGTTTTAAAGAGCTTTATGCCTGAAAACTGGGACTAAGGCCAAATATGTACTGCATCATACCACGCCCTCAGTACCACTCAGTCCCTCAGGAAGAATGCATAGCTTCCATTCTCTCACTGTTTGATATTGCTAGTCCTTCTTTTTTGCTAATCTTGTTTAACAAAAGCAGAATAAACCTCAAGTGCACACATTTACTCAAGAAAGAGTGTACTAGTATATAATATTATTTTTAACAAATTGCATTTTTTTTTCTTTCATGAAAATGATAGTATGGCTGAGGTTTCTGATGTGCTCCAATAATTCCCACTACTTGGAAGTCAATGGAGACAGGAGAGTTACGAGTTCCAAGGCAGCTTGGGTAACATTCAGAAATCCCTCCCACTCTCACAATATTTGTATAAACAAACAAATAAATGATGAAATGATTCATGTAGAAATTAATTAGAGTAACGGTTAATTTTATATGTCGAATCACCATAAGCTCAACTGATCAAAGACTCCATACTTCTGGGTTGCCTACAAGGGAGTTTTCTGGAATATATTAGCATGTTAATCAGACTAAACTACATCCATCTAATAATCCCTTAGGGAGCCGTACAGAAGAAAGCTAAACTTATCCTCTTCTAGAGCCTGAACTTCTGTCTTCCTCTGCCTTCATACTCCAGAACTGCAGATTCAGAAGTCTTGCTTCCAGAGCTTCAAACAGCCCTAGGTTTAGTCTTCCACCATGGGCTCTAAGTTACACCCATGGCTATTATGGTTCTCGGGCCTCTATTCAGACTAAGCTACAAACTCAAGTTTCCCTGGTGTCCTCTTCACTCCCCAGAGCATAGTGTGGGATTTCTTGGCCTTTGAAGCCACTCTCCATGGCAAAGCCCTTCTTATATCTATATCCAAGAGAACCAGCTGAAGAATCCTAATACAGTCAACAGTGTAAAACTTAAGTGCCACTTAAAACAATATCCACTTATCAACTCACTGCAGCAACAGCATTCATCGAAGCAAATGACGGGTTTGGGAAACAGGCAAATTATTCCACCATACAGAAAGAGACGACAGCGTCCAAGAGACCAACTCTAAGTTGACTCAAATACAGCAGCAAGCAGCAGACATGGTGTCAGTGGACAAGAAGGATCCACTGTTATAAAGGGATAACTCTCATCACATGATAACCGCATAACTCACTGCGCCCCTGAAAAGCAGAGTCTGAGCACAGCCTTCAAGTTCTGAGAAACAATGGATACAGACCTATATTTCCTGCTTAACACATAACCATTCTCATAAGGTAGTTGATGATTAAAAATGATCTAAGCATTTCATGGAAAATCATTTATTAGTTCAAATTAAGTGGACCAAAGGATAGATCTCAAGTGCAAGGTTAGGTATGGGAGAAATACAGTGGTAGTCACAAAGAAAGAGACCACCACTCCAGTGAGGTGTCTCAACAAGGCAAAGGTTTACCTTCCTTGGGAGAGTGTGTTCAGAAGACCAAACACGGGGGGTGTACTGGCTGGTTTTGTGTGTCAATTTGACACCAGCTGGGGTTATCACAGAAAAAGTAGCCTCCCTTGAGGAAATGCCTCCATGAGATCCAGCTATAAGGCATTTTCTCAATTAATGATCAAGGAGGAAGGGCTCAGCCCATTGTGGGTGGTGCCATCCCTGGGCTGGAGGTCCTGGGTTCTATAAGAAAGCAGGCTGAGCAAGCCAGGGGAAGCAAGCCAGTAAGCAGCATCCCTCCATGGCCTCTGCATCAGCTCCTGCCTCCAGGATCCTGCCCTGTGTGAGTTTCTGTCCTGACTTCCTTTGATGATGAACAACAATGTGGAAGTGTAAGCTGAATAAATCCTTTCCTCCCCAACTATCTTCTTGGTCATGACGTTTTGTGCAGGAATACAGACCCTGACTAAGAAAAGAGGCCAGCAAGTGCTGGTGATAGCGGTCTTTTCTGACCTATTGTGACTGACTAGTTGTATAAGAATCATCAAGAAGGAAATGAAGGGAAGGGAGAGGTGCCTTCCACTTAATGCACAGCATTTTCTTGTAGACAAAGGCTCTACCAGTTGATGGTGAGTGAATAAAATATTTGCATAAGTTTTACAAGGTGGGAGAGAGAAACAGATTTTAATTCTATGTCATAAATACAAGTTTTATATCATCTGGTAGAAAAGACTAATATTTAATGCTTCTCGGAGACATAGGAAGAGAATGGGATCTCAGGATACCCGGATGTTAACTTGCCTAAGTAAACGCTTCACGTTGGTACTGACAAACAAATCTCCAGAAATATTTCACTAATATACAAATGGTTCTCAGTGTTCTCAGTGAAAGATTGGGGGTTATAAGACTCCTTTACTCACATGCAGCCACGTGGGTAACGACATAGCTAACAGTTTAAAAAAATGATATGTGAGCCAATGTCCAAAGCTATACCCCCCTCAGAAAGGAGAGGGCCATGGCCACCTCAGTGAGCATTGTGGGCCTACAAGGAGGATGAAAGCTGAGTCCCCCTGCAGTCAGTGGATACAGAGCGCTCTGCCTTTAGGTTAGTTATTCAAACACTGAACCACCTATTTTCTTCCTGGCCAAGTTGCTCAACTTGACACTGGCACAAGACAGTAAGGCAAAAGAGACCCCTTTGTTCTTGGTCTCCTTACAAAAGAACTTTAAAATGGTCTCAGAAGGGAACTCACGGACTAAAATACTGGAGTTAGAGAGAGGGGAAGTGCCCTGAACATCAGCATAAAGGTAATGTATATTGGGGCAGAGACAGAAGAGAACACAGCAGAAAGTGGCACGTGTGATAGAGTACAAGAAAGTCACACAAGTTACAGAGTAAGGAGGTCACAGTGAGAAAGGGGGAGCAAAACCTCCCCAGAGCCTTTGTCATTTGTCACTCTTAGCTTTTTTGAGAATGTGCAAAATTTCTCCTCTCAAAAGCAGCATGCCATCCATCCCTTTGGACCAACCAAGGAGGAAATACTTGACCTTGATGTATTTGGGTTAGCAGGTAAGGTCTGCTCAGTGTAGTCTGATCTCTGAGCAAGAGGGAATAACAGAAGTATGGCTGTTGGTTTACCTTAGTGCTGGGAGCTTCAGTTACTGCTTTATCTTTAGCCTTGCAATTAGTCCAGCAAGTCTTATCCCTTACTAGAAGGCCAGGGGTTGGCCTGCTCTAATCTTGCCATGGAAGGAAGCACTTGGGAAAGTGCTTCAAACAGCTAATTTTCCACCCTAATACCTAAGCTCTGTCTCACTGGGAAGGCTTAACTCCCTGAATACAGACTGCTACTAGCCAGTGATCCTGCCATTTGTCCCAGAAGAAACAGACATATTGCTATTCCTGTGTCTCACATGGTGCACAAAAGAGATGTTGGCAGAAGGCCCTCTAATTCACTTTATTCCTGCCTAGAACCCACCCCCATCAAGAGCAACTCAAGAGCAGATCCACTTGTAGCATACTGCTCCAGCACAGGCCATCACAAGTTTCTGACCTGGATCTTGGCATGGAGATCTTGAGGCACAGTGGCTATGGATTCCAGAAGATTAAGACAAGGAGATCTTCAAATTCAAGGTCATCTGGGATTAAAAGTGTGGTGGCATACACCTTTAATCTGGGCTACACCTTCTGCTGGAGATCATATAAGGACATTGGAAGAAGGAAGGCTCTCTCTCTGCCCTTTGCCTGCAACTGCTAGATCCTTGGACTTCCATTCACAACTGCTACTGAACATTGTTGGGAGTTGGACTGCAGACTGTAAGTCATCAACAAATTCCTTTACTATATAGAGACTACCCATAAGTTCTGTGACTCTAGAGAACACTGACTAATACAATATGTAAATTAATATTATGCACAATGAGAGGAAAAAATCATAGCTCTTCTTTTTGTAGAAGCTTATACAGCTTTTTATATTCTTAGACTTTTTACTTGGAGTGTGTGTTTGATTGTCCTGAGGTAGGGTCTCACAGTGTTTCCCAGTCTAACTTGGAACTAGAGATGTCCCTGCCTCAGACTCCAATGTGCTCAGACTACAAGTGTGTGATACCATATGTAGCAAACACCTGGCTTTTTAACCAAAACCTTGCCCCATTCTGAGCACAGCAGCTTCTCTTGGCTTTTTTTTCTTTGCAGTTAGAATCATTCAGGGGTCATGTTGAAAGTTCCAGCTAATGGACCATAAATGGAAGTTGCTACCATTAGTTTTCTGATGTTATATAACAAACTTCCACGAACATATCAGATTAAAAGAATACTTATTTATAAAGTAAGTTACAACTCCACAACTCAGAAGTCAAGGCCGGCTTAACTAGACTCTGTGTTGCCAAGCCTGGGCCCCTACCTATAAGCTCTGAGAAAGTATCCTTTTCCATGTAGGTTCTTGGTGGAATCCAGGTTGGCTGGTTGGTTGGTTGGTTGGTTGGTTGGTTGGTTGGTTGGTTGGCTGGTTGTTTTTTAAAAGTCATATATGATCCTAACTTCTCTTGCTGGCATCATCAAAGAGCTGTTCTCTGGCCCCTAGGCTGGCTGTAAGCTATCTCCCATGCCCTCTCTCCCTGACTCCTAACTTTTAATGCAAAGCTAGTCATGATCACACTCCCAGTTTTGTGACTTCCTATCTTCCTGACTTCTGCTATCAACAGACACTGCCCCGCCTTTTGCGTATTCAATGAACTACAGCTCAGTCCTCTTGTATTCTTCATTTTCCACCTGTTTCCCCCAATGTCTTCCCAGCGTTTCTGCCTTCTGGCCTCCCAACTGTTTCCACTTTTCTTTTAAACATTCTGCATCCAGTTAGATTTTCACATGTGTGAATGTGTATTCAGCCATCCATTGGAACATGGGAAGCCTACCAGGCCATCCCCTCAAAGAAGAGCCATCCCCTAGCAACTATCAACTGCCAGTCATTCCTGGATAGTTCCTGAAGATCATCAATCTCCCCAGTCTATGAAGGAATTTCTGCCTGGCTTGACCTTAGATCCTGTACAACTAACCAGAGCAGCTGAGAGTTTGTAAGGGCCACACTTGTGCCATGTCCAGAAGGCAGTACCCTCCCCCAACCTCCAGATCTGAGAGTCTTGCAGCTTCCTCCTCTAAGGTGTTCCCTACGCCTTAGGAACTGGTGGGTTGGAGGAGATGATATAATCAAGTCTCCTCTCAGCAAATTGGCTACTTATAAGTCTTGCCATTGACCTGTGCTCACTGCAAAATTAGTTTATCTGACCAGGGTTGAAAGCAGCCCTAGTCCATTAGTAAAAACATATACATTTAGAAGGCAGTTTGATATCATGACCACTGAGTAAATCAACAATGGTAGGTTCTACTCTAGGACCAAGGACCTTTGCAGCCATGGGCTTTTAACCAAGATTAGAGTAACCAGTATGACATTGCCATCTGTTGGACCAGGCCTCCAGTCTAATGAGAAGGCAGTCAGTTACACCATCACCATTGTGCCACAGTTCACCAGTGGCACATCTTAGGTAGCTAGTATAGTTCTGCACTGGGTAAGGCTTTCCATGCCTTTCCTCCATTGATGTCTTTCTCCCCGGGGATGCTACACAGCACCTTCCAGCACAATTGGTAGCACATAGCTAACAACGCCCTCTGTTTAAAAAGCTCCTGTAACCATGTGAACTTCCTTCTCCTGCATAAAGGAACCATATTTGAAGTGGCATCTTCTCTTATTGAGGGCCAAGGACTGTAGCACATGAAAGGGAAGAGAGCTCACATAAATCCCTGGCATATAAAGAGTTTATAAGCGTCCAAATATTTCCTTTGACAACCTTGTAAACCCTGTGATACAGAAAGAGCGGACTTCATGCAGAATCACTCTAGGTCCCTGAAGCAAATAATAGAAAGCAAGGAAAGGAGATTTGAGCAACGAAGACCCACTGGCTTAATCAAGCCATCTAGAGTAATACAATCAAACTCAGCAAAGTTTGGATTATACAGCCAGTGCACTGGCTGAAAATCAGGCCTAGAGAAGAGTTTTCTATGGTGGTAAACAACTCATGGAACGGAGAAGAAAAGAGTTCGGAGATCTACCAAGCTCTCTCTCTGTCTCTCTCTCTCTGTGTCTCTGTCTCTGTCTCTGTCTCTGTCTCTCTCTCTCCCCCCCTTCCTCACTCACTCTCCCTCCTGTGTGTGTGTGTGTGTGTGTGTGTGTGTGTGTGCACTTATTGTGGTGTGTAAACCAGAGAATACCTCAAATGTCATCCTTCAGGGACCAGCCACCTTGGCCTCTCATTGAGACAGGGTCTGGCGCTCTTGCTAACGATAACCTAGCCAGCCAACCCCAGCGCTCTGCTTGTATCTGCATTCCCAGCATCAGCATCACATGCCTTTCTCCCCTGTGCATGCTGGGGGTCCAGACTCAGGCTTACATCGCACAAGTGGTTTACTGTCTGAGCCACTTCCCAAGTCTCCTAGCCAAGTTCACAGGCTCAGGGGTTCGAACACTGGTTTTCCAGCTGGTGGGGCTGCTTGGGGGGGGGGGGGGGTTGGGTGATGCAGATGCAGCCTCGCTGGGAACAGGTGTCGCTCAGGGGTGGCTTTGAGAGGGAAAGCCTCATATCACTCTCAATATGCTCTTCCCGCTTTGCAGGAGGTTGAAGATGTGAGCCCTCAGCTTCCAGTTCCTGCTGCCGAACCTTGTATATTTAAAAGTACAGCGTGCTGGAGATGCTTCTGCACACACACCCTGCCCTCCCTCCCCACCCCTCCTCCTCCCACTAATTTCTATTCTCTCTCCCCTGCTCTCCCTACCGGGCTGCCTTGTTTGGCCTCAGTGGATGCACCTGGGCCTACAGTGACTTGATGTGCTGGAGGTGAAACCCAGGGTGCGGGTGGGTATCAGAAGAGAGGGGGAAGGGAAGGGAGGGGGGAGATCTATGTGTGGAGGTACTCAGAGGAGAAAGGGACTGATATTTCGATGTAAAGTGAATAAGTAAAAATCAAAAATAAAGAACTAAAAATAGAGAAAAGAGAAAGGAAGAAAGAACGAAAGAGAGAAAGACAGAAAGAAATCAAGCAAGCAAGCTTGGGTAGAGCATGAAGTGCTCTGTATGCACAGAAGTATTACACCTGGATATTCAGGTATTTCTTGGCACAGTAAAATTGCCCTGACTACAATTCTTAGGGAAAGTTCAGTTTTCTTTATAAGAAATATCTCTAACTGTTTTGCATAATTAATTTAAATGAGGCCTAAAAATACTGTAAGAGGTCTTTTAGAAGCCTAAGCAGTAAGGCAAACACCCCAGGGACAAGGGCATTCTTCAAAATGTTAGTCTTCGCCATGCTCCAAGTCTCTTACGGCCACGCCTGGTGGAACATCTAAACAAATAACAGAGCAAGGCCTCATAGATAAAAGAACAAAAAGGGAAAGGGGGACAGGGTGGTCAGGGCAATCCACTGACTTCTTCTTATACACCCAGTCACTTGCTGATCTGGCCTTCAAGGCAGAATTAAGCCCACCAGGTAGCCATTTTGAGCACCACAATGGTTCTGAACCTGTATCTCCTCACCCAGTTATACTTGCTCATGTCTCTTTTCACTTCCTCAACTACACTTGTAACAAAGCCCTGAGTTCCGGGGACCCTGGACTCTACGGGCAACACCAAAGAGGAAGCAGAGGAAAACCTGCTCTAGGAGACCTGGTTTCCCTTCCCCTAATTATTCTGCCCCTTGCTTCACACAGTAACTGCCTCCAAAACAGAATATTTTGAGATCAAGTTTTGCTGTCAGCAATAATACTGTAATTAATTTGAAAGATGCTCAAAACCTTCCTAACTAGATTAAAACAAAAACTCAACAGAATACATTAGTAAAGAAAGAGTTCCCCTCCCCCCCCCAAAAAAAAGCAGTATCAAACTTCAGTCAAGGAGAGCCACAGCCTGAGGGAAACAATAGCTACAGTTCCACTGACAAATTCTGTGTGTCCATTTTCAAGTGTAGAGGTGAGTATGAGCTCATTGACAACCTTAAAAAAAAAAAAAAAAAAAGGAAAGAAAAGAAAGAAAAGGAAAAGAAAAGAAAAGAAAGAAAAGGAAAACAAAAGAAAAGAAAGAAAAGGAAAACAAAAGAAAAGAAAGAAAAGGAAAACAAAAGGAAAGAAAAGAGACAAAATCATGGTTCAGGTCCTCCTCCTCCTCATTGCAAGCACAGTATTCTCACCAGCATTACCTCATCCAATTCTGACATCTCTCGGAAGATCTTTTCTATGTGGCTGCCCCTAAATTTAGTTCGGAGAAGGCTACATTTGGTCCAGGTACTGACAAGTCCAGTTACTGTCATGTCCAGTTACAGAAGATGGATGGATTCTCTCCTAAAAACACAATCTATTTTTCACCCTACACTTTTACTTTGTAGAGGAAGGCAGGGAGTAAGAATACCTTTAAGACAGCAACAGTGTACTCCCATACATAAAGTAAATAAATAAATTGTAAGAAAAAAAAAGAAAGAAAGAAAGAAAGAAAGAAAGAAAGAAAGAAAGAAAGAAAGAAGGAAAGAAGAAAGAAAGAAAGAAAGAAAGAAAGAAAGAAAAGAAAAGAAAAGAAAAGAAAAGAAAAGAAAAGAAAAGAAAAGAAAAGAAAAGAAAAGAAAAAGGAATACCTTTAAGAAGCTGTCGATGAACAAAGCACTGTTTCTACCAGGAAAACGTGAATAATGTTTGGCATATAGTTTACAAAATGCACAGAGCCACAGCAGCCCATTGCCATATTCCCCAAAAGGATACAGGCCTAGGAGGCTGGATGGAGCAAGAAGCCAACCTCATGATTCTAAAGCAGCAGGGAGCCTACAGCGTAAAGCAGCCAATTTAGAAAGTGAAATTTTAATATGTAAAGTCATACATGAGTAATTAAATACCTTAATAAGTTTAATGTTTCCTAAATCAACAAACACATAAGCAGACTTATAGAAGCTACTGCACGGTAAATAACATGAAAGCATGAAGAAATGGTTTTAAACAGAAGGGTCCAGAGCATGGAGAGAATCAAGTTTTCTCAGGGGAAAAATCCCAGTGTGATAACAGGCACCCGCCAGATTGTGTCCCAGTCACACCTATCCAAATGAGTTTTATCATTAAAAATGAAGAATTGGAAGACGCAGCTGGACGCAGGTGCTGCAGATGGAGTGTGTGCCCAAAGAGTTCCCATGCTGGAATCTCAACACTGAAGCAGTGAAAGGTGCTTGGGAGAGGAGAGCCAGTCACAGGGACAGTCCTCATAAATGGTGTCATGCCTTCCTCTTTCAAATTCATGCTCCCTCCTGAGAAACTGGAGGTGTCCCTGGGAGAGACAGCTGTTAAAAACAGAGGCTACCATTTCCATTTTGCCTTGCAATAGACCTACTTGCCCTCCTGGTTGGTGAGCTAAGCGCCACAAGCCTTCAGCAGATGCAGCCACATAATCTTGGATTTCCCAGCCTGCAAAATCGTCAGTCAAAATAAGCTTCTTGTTCCCAAATTACTCAATCGTGGGTATTGTTACAGTGGCAGAAAATAGGGTAAGGTAAGAAAGCACCAAAGCCTAGTAACCTACACATAATCGGTATTTCTTTCTCACAGTTTGTGAGTCTAAGAAAACCCAAGATCCGGACACCAGCGCATTTTTGTCTAATGGAGATTCATTGGGATTTGAAGATGACCTCACTGTGGCAGACTGGAATAAGTTCTCTCCAACTTAGAGGAGCAGTAGTAATTCCATGCATGAGGGTGGAGCCCTCAGACTTAATCACCTTCTAAATACCGTCTACTAATACTATCTTATTCTCAACATGGGAATTTGAAGTGGGGACAAAACAGGCTATAAATATCCTACCAAACTGATTAAGGACAAGAAAGTCTATCTGGTTCCATGCAAAAGAATATTACATCTTACTTGAGGCAGAACTGTCCCTCTAAATGTTGGATCAAATGCAGTATTAAGAATACTATAACAAATCCTCTTATCCAAAATGGGCTATTATTTAAAGTATACCCCCCCAAAAAAAATGTTTATGTTGAAATTGCAGCTCCATTAACGCAAGACCTTATAGGAAAAGAACACTTCTACCGGGGTCCCACTGGAGCAGACAGGCTCCTAATCCAACATGACTGGCACCTTGTGGAGCTAAAAGTTAAGCACAGACACATACAAGCATCATGTTATGATGCTGTGTAAACATGAGCACCACATCAAGGCGCTGTATCTACAAGTTAAGATAAACCAGGCTACCAATAAAGGCCCAGAGGTTAAAAGTGAGACCTGGAGCAGCTCTTGCCTGGAGCTGTCTGAGGGACCAGGGCCTTCCTGCTACAGTGACCTAACACCTCAAGCAGTTTTCTCTCAAGGTAAGTGATTCAGTACATTTCTGTTGTTTAAGTCGTTCAGTTTGGGGTACTTGCTTCATACATTCTCGCAAACTAATCATGTAATTGTCTAAAACAGTTCACCCTGAAAAAAAGATTTTTCTTACACTGCCATACAGTTTGAAGAATGAATTGACACCATGTATGCACCCGGAGGCGGTTTGAATGAAAATGGCCTCCACAGGCTCACAGGGAGTGGCACGATTAGAAGGTGTGGGCTTGTTGGAGGAAGTGTGTCACTAGAGATGGGCTTTGAAGTTTCAGATGCTCAAGCCAGACCTAGGGGTTCATTGTCTCTTCCTGATGCCTGCTAAGCCAGATGTACAACTCTCAACCCCTTCTGAAGCACTGTGGCTACCCCTGTGCCACCATGCTTCCCACCGTGATGATAATGAACTAAATCTCAGAGCTGTAAGCCCAGCCTCAATTAAACACTTTGCTTTATAAGAGCTGCCATGGTGTCTCTTCACAGCCATAAAATGCTAAGACATACCATAGCAAACACTTGATTGTGAGGTATAGGAAAGGAATTATGGGTTTGCCTGCATATTAACCAGAAACTAAAGCTATTTTTACAGACTGCTGCAAATTCAAACAAGTTTTTAAAAATTGACATTACTGATGATAAAATGGAAGCTCAATAAAAAAAAAAAAAAACCTCTCTGAAGGTGAAGTAATAATTGCTCAATTTGTCGTATATTATAATAAAAAATTATTTAATTACAGAGTAACTATCGATGAAAGGGAGAGATAATTAATTCTAATATGAAAACCATAGGGGCACACTCTAACCAGGAACCCTAAACCAATGGTACTGACACGAAAGGTATATTGACAAAATCCCAACCACCCCTCTGTGGAAACTCAGCTCCACAGAAAGGCAATATGTTGTCTTCTCTGACCAGCATGGCAGTCAGGGGCTATTCTAGGCCTGACAATTGCTCTGCAGCTAAGGTCAGATCCAGGAAACGACTGCAAAGCAGAGCAGGCAAACACCATCCCGGGTTTACACACCCTCTAGAATACACATCCATGCACGGAAGAGTAACCTTTGCCTTAAGTTTTTAAAGACTAGTCTCCACTAAGCTATGAATAAGATTGTGTTTTTTGCTTCACCTTTAAAACAAAAAGGCTTTTTTTTTTTTTTTTCAGCAAAGAAAGAGAATGGCAGTGAACAGTGATCCAGTATCTGGGTTCAGAGTGGTCAGGAGCAGGTGGGTCCCCAGTAGAATGCCTCCACACCTGGAGAGAGGGCTTCCCCACGGAAGCTCCAGTTCTTTCCTGCTTCCAGAGCTGCATATAACCTCAGGATGAGCTGAATGGGGTCAGATGGTTACTGTGAGCCCGTGCACGTTATCGAAGCTCCGGCTGTGTCCTCAAGTCTCATTATTGGAAAAGGAAAGGGATGGAAAGGGATGGTACCTAACACCAAAGGAATTATCCTTGACACTAACAATTATCACTTATTAGGCATTTTCTACATATGCTCTACAAATTCATTTATCCTGACTTTATCCCTGAGAAATGAATATTTGTCTCACTTCTTGGCAAGGACAGATTCAGAAAACTAGCTTGCTCAATTTCAGAGGTATCAGAAGAGGGATTCAAATCTTAGCCTTTCCTTCCCCAAAGCCAAGGCCCCTAAAGGAATGTGGGCAGAATCAGTCTTATGGTCTAGGTTAGAAATGAGACAAGTACCTAAATAAATAAACAAATAAACAAATAAATAAATAAGGTTGGTGACATCAGGGCAGTCCAATGACATTCACTGGTAGCACAGATTGGTTCTGTGAAACTGAAAAGTTGCCAGATTCAAGTCAACAACATACTTGACTCTCCCTTTCTAGTAGGGAGACCACAGACAATTCTAGTGAGAAAACCAAATCTATATGTAGTTAGAAGCACTTCCTAAAATGACTGTTTCCTGTCTCCCTAAATTAGTTCCCATCAGAACTCATTTGATGACGGTAAGTCTATGGTGACAGAGATGATGCTCAGGGGTGAAAGCCATCCTGCATCTTAATTTAAGCAAACTTAAGGAATGCCACCTTCACCTTGCCCCTATGCCTTTTGCGATAGTACAGAGGCTGTGGGATCAATAATGAGACCCATCTATAGCAGAGGAGGACTCCCTGGTCTGGCCTCAGTGGGAGAAGATGCGCCTAATCCTCATGAGACTTGAGATTCCCAGGGAGTGGGGAGACCTGGTGTGTGTGACATCCTCTTGGAGACAGTGGGAGGAGGAATGGGATGAGGAACTGTGGGAGGAGGGACCCAAAGGGAAGGGAATGACTGGATTGTAAAAAAAAAAAAAAAAAAAGATAAAAGTAATTTTTAAAAAAAGAATGAGAAATTACAGAAGCCGTACGATTAAGGTTAGCTTAGGATAAGGATCTTTAAAGCTAAATGATTACGCAAAAAGTATTTTACAGTTTATCAATAAAGTCGTTTATTGTTAAATATATCTTAAAATTTAACCTGTTCCAAATGAATAAAAGGATTGTTAACTCCACACATTATGTAAGAAATGGGTCACATCGTAAGTATTTTTGGATATTATCTCTTTGTAAATTCACTGAGTTGGACCCAATGAAATTTAAATTATGGGGGTCTGGATTAAATGTATTTTAATCTCAGCTTACCCCACAAAGAAAATTTGGCACATCTAGTAAACAGACAGTGATTTTCAAGTTTTTAACAACTGCCTCGGCAGTAAAACCCGTGGGAAAACTTTAAAGACTTGCAGACCACTGATCAAGCCATGGCCTCAAATAAGCTTCGCCAAGGAGTTCTCCAGGGAAAAAAGTTAATGCATGCAAGCTCCTTAGGAGAACCACATTCTCCCATGCTGGGAGCCTGGGGAGGCCTGGGAAGGAGGGGTTCTGAGAAGGCCCAGGAGCACAGAGCCTAGAGCAAGCGCAGAACGCGGGCACCTCCGCAGCCTCCAGCGCGAACCTCGCTCCCGCCAGCCCATCCCAGGACAGTGGGGCACACCGCACCGCAAGGTCACCGCACCGAGGCGACTTTACATAATCTCCCGCCGCGCCGCCAAGCACCTGCGCGGCACCCTCCGTGCAGAGCCTGAGAGCTGCTGTGCGGGGACTAACTGCCTGAGAACCCGGGGTGGGGGAGCCGAGACAGCGGGGACAGAGAGCAGGGATGCCAGGGGAAGGGAGCTGGGGACTGAGTGCTAGGGTGGCGGGGGACCACAGGGACCAGAGTGGGAAGAGGAAGCAGCGATGCAGCCAGCGGCCCCGGAGCAGACTCGCGGAGCGAGCACAGACCGGAGACAGGGAGCCGGCTTATGGTGCCAGGCTGCCGCGCAGCGCCCCGCGGGGACCAGATCGGGACAGGGAGGGGTTGCAGGGGAGGACGCCGTCTGTCTGTCGGTCTGCGGGGCCGCCCATGGCGCACCTGCACGCGCCCTACCTGAGTGGCTTTGTGGAACTGCTTCTTCAGCCCTGCCACCGACATGATGGGATGCGGGAGGCCGCGCGGCCGGCAGCTGCGGATGCGGAGAGGCGGCTGGGGTCGCCGGGCCGCCGCTGGTCGTGCGGCCGCGGGAGCTGCTGGCGCGGGGGCGCGGCGCGGGACGCGGGCTTGTGCGGAGAGACACCCTGACGTCAGGGCGGGTGATGCGGCCTCTTAAAGGGGACGCGGGAAGCCCCGCCCAGGGCGCAAGCGGGAGGCAGGTGAGCGGGAGGAACCCCCACCCCGGCACTGTGCGGGGGCGACTGTCCCTCCTCTGTCCGAAGCCTGGGCGGTCTTCAGCTGTGGGAGTAGTTCGTTCGTGGCCTTGGCAAATGGATCACCACCTTTGGGCAGTCTAGACTCAGGTGACCCAGCTCCCAGGTAGCCGCAGTGGCGCTGCCTGTGCACTGCCCTTGCCCTTTGAGCCTGGCCTCCCTGTGGCTGAAAAGCAGGGTGGCGGCTTATCTGGATCATGAATAAGTTATTGCTCATTTCACGTCCTGCCTTCCCGCATGATTGGCCACCGAAAACATTTCTCTGCCTCGATTTTAATATCCCTTAAACTTGTTTCACCTTAGGGAAATCCATCAACTTTTTTTTTTTCTTTTTTCTGTTCTAGTACAATTTAACTACTTAAGATGAAGAAAAGTCCCTACAGTTTGACTGGAATACTGGAATGGAATTGATATGAGCTATAGCATATATTGATATGAGTAATAGCATTTAATCTTCTATTTTCAAAAGCAAACAAAAGAAAAAAGAAAAAAGCCAAATGCGAACTTGGCATTCACACAATTATCATGGAGATTTGAGGTTTTCGTTCTAACATTTTTATATAATGAGGAAAGGCAAAGCAGTTAAGTTATACAAACACCACATAGGGACAGACAAAGGGTGAATGCTCTGAGTGAAGGACCCAGAGCAGCACCAGAAATCTTCTGTGCTCTTACCAGCAGCCACTTCAAGTTTGTCTTGTACTGAAGAGCTTTTGGGAGACTCTCAGATGCAGGCCACACCTGCATGTGTAGATCAAAGTGATGAACCTCCAGAAGGAGAGTAATTACCAAGAATGTGGAAAGAATCAACATGGCCTGGATTGGGTTCCTAGAAATACAGTTCGCCTCCCCCCTACTGCCTGGTATAAGGGAAGCAGGAAGACTTTTGTAGCTTGAGTAAAGACGAAGGGAAGGGGTTGGTGCAAGGGGATTCTAGACTTGGGCTGGGTACCAGTCACCCTTGCTACTGTGAATCACAGCACAACAGAATGTCGGAGCAATGGGCCATGAGCATCTCCTCCCAGTCTGCAAAACAAAGCAAAAGGAAGGAAGGGGTCTGTAGTCTTGTGGTCCTTGCTGCTGCCCTGACCTTCTCATCTGTGGTACATTCTAAACTACGGGTGTTAGGTGGAGGCATGGGGACAAATATTGGTTAGAGGATTTAGACAAGAGGGACATGCTACTTCTTAATAATTCATCTTTTGGTATCCGGGCCACAAGGTTCTCCTCTCTTGGCCACAAATCTATGATGTGGTCTGAAATTTGCAACTTTGGTCTCAAAACATGAAAGAAGTGAAATGGGTACCTGAAGAGGCTCCTCGGAAACTTTGAGCACTCGCCTTAACCTTAAAATCTTAAAGCAATGCTAGTCCCCGCCGCCTTTCCTTGGCTCTTTGACTACTTACCTTCATAGCTTGTGCTGCTAAACATCAGAGGAACCACATTGGGTTCTGCATAGAAAACTTCAAAGCGCTTTGAAGCTACTGCTCTCACCTAGGTCTCATCTAAATCAGGGATTTAGCTGTTAACTATGAAAACCTTTGGGATGTTGCCCCAGAAGAGAGGCCTTGAGCAGCTCCTTTTGGAAGACATCAGAGAAAGGGGTGTGAGGGGATGGTGCAGGAAGATGCTCCACACACACACACACACACACACACACACACACACACACACACGCACGCACGCAAATTGGCCCTTGAACCCCAAGGTCAGTCATTTTCAACCCTCCTAATGTTGCAACCCTTTAATACAGTTCCTCATGTTGTGGTGACCCCTAACCATAAAATTCTTTGCTGCTTCATAACTGTAATTTTGCTACTGAGATAAATCATCATGTAAATATCTGTGTTCTCCCATGGTCATAGGCAACCCCTATGAAAGGGCCATTCGATCCCAAAAGGGGTGGCAACCCACAGGTTGAGAAGCACTGCCCAAGTATTTCCAGACAAATGATTCAAAACCACTGTTTTATGTGCATATAGTCTAACTTGGTTGTAGAAGGAAAGTGTACTTGGTTCTAAACGGCTCTCACATGGGAATTCTTCCACTGCAAAGGATTTGTAACAAAGTCTCAAAGCACAGTGTAGGCAGTAGCAGTTAGAATCAAAGGTCAGTAAGGAAGACCTTTGATGAACTCAACATTTTACCCTCTAGTCTCCGGAGATAAAAATCACTGTAAAAATGGTAAATAAACCCAGATCAGCTCAAGAAAGGCCCAATTATACGAATCCCCTACACAGCACCACCTCACTAATTGGGCAGTAAATTCATGGTCAGCAATAATTTCCTCACATCATTTATGCACTACTTCTCTCTGCATTATGGCAAAGCTTCCAGGAAATACCAGTCTGCTAGTGTGCACAGGGCTGATGCATCCCTGCTTACCTTTCATGGTGATGTAGTTCCCAGGAGGGAGGCAGATGGAAAGCACCCACTTCCATCTTTCTCCCCACTGACCCTGTTCTCAGCCTCTGGCTAGCACAAGGGTAAACTGCTCCAGAATTCATGTGCAGCTCAGTGAGCACGTGAATCACAACAAAGCCAAGGCGTTCAGTCCTAGCTTCAGATCTTACAGCTGAGAAATTCGAGGTGACACTGGGTAGCAACTCGCTCTTTTTCTACTACGGCCTCTAGCTAACTGCAGGGCAGCTGTGTCGGTGCTAAGTGTAGACGGAGATGACTGAGTGAATGTACAGCCCTGGCACTGGTACTGCTTAAATCATACTCAACACCCTTAGCCACATAGCCCTGTGAGTGGCGTGTACCATTTTGTGCTTGTGGATGCGATCCAGGAACAGGAGTGCTTGCCCGGCATGGAAGGGCTAGCAACAGCCTCCCAGAAAAGAGAAATCAAGGTCAAGGCCACTTTCATAATTCTGCTTCCAGGTTTTTCTGCCAGCAGTTACATAGCGAGGTACATATGCCTGGTCCCTTTGAGGTAGAGTCTGAAAGTCTTATTCCTGTAATTCAGCCTTCATCTCTCCAAAGCACAGTGGGTGCTCCCTACCCAAGCCCTATTAGCCTAGTCACAGAAGAAAGAAGATGAGACAGCCAAGAGAGTGACTCACATCAGTCTAAGGATGCCTGACCTGCATGATATTCATCTTCAGATGCCCCAACATTCCTAACCGGCTGCCCCCTCCAGTTCCTGGGCTCTGAAGCCTTTCCCCATCCTCGTGCCTTTTTGTCCTTTCCCCATTTTCTGAGCCTCAGGAATCATGCTGTGAGCCTCTGCTGTGAACCTAGTCCAATGTGCATTTGTACACACTCATATTGGTCTTAGATTCTAACCTCTTCAACCACAGGGACTTTACTTTTCTTGTATATCTCTACCTGTAAATCACTTAGCAGACGGACCATAAGAACACCCATTAGTTATACCCTAATTGAATTATAAAATCCTGATGAGATTTTTTAAAAACTAGACTATTTTAGATAAAACTAGACACGTTGGGTGTCCTCCCATGTCAGCCATCCTTGCATCCTGGATCTCCAGGGTCCTGTGGACTCAGAGTTCCTGATGTCTTTCCCTTGGCATCCATTTGTTTCATCAGGACAAACTCCTTTCTGTTGCTTGTCATCACTGCCTCTTCCCTGGCGTTTCCCTGCATTCACACTGAAGTCCCTGGTTTCTGTGCTGGCTAGCAACTCAAACACAGAGGCTTAGGAATCTCTGGTTCTGCAAACAGGCTTCCCTTTCAGAGAATGGTCAGATTAACAAGAAACATAGTTATTTTAGCAAGGGTCAGTTCTCCCTGTAAGATGTTGACATTCTGACTTGCAATCAAACCTTTCACTTATTTGATTAATATGTGTCAGACTTCCAAGGCCACTGGAACTTTACTCAGCCCTTGGGAGTCGGCAGCTAAATGCTTATGAGTAAATGCCAAACAAGAAGGCTGTGTGAGGGTAGTGTCCACCCCTAGAATGAGAACAGCTTCAAATAGAAACAAATCCTTCCCATGAACCTCTTACCATGGATTTATCTACCCTATTCCTGGGTAGGTATTATTGTAAAAAGAAAGCGATAAATAGATGCTAAAGACATCTAACATGACCCCTGAGCATGGGCTCTGCCCAGCCAGGCTGCTAAAGCATTGTGTTAAAGAGGTCATGTTCTATTGCTATTTTAGTAGCTAGCCACCTATGCAGAGAAAAGCTGTTCCTTAGTCAGAGAATGCATTTTACCCATTAGCTGGAGGTTGTGTTCTCCTGATTACGGAAATTCAGGAGAAAAGAGATCAGAAAGGAGAGCTAGTCTGGTTTAACACAAAACTGTCAACAATACTAAGAACTCTGGGTATTGTTTCTACTCATTTGTTAGCATAAGCTTTATACATATAAAGTGATGTATTGGTTATACTTTACTATGATTTTAAAGTTCTTTAAAGCAGTTGGGAACCGTTCACAATTTATACCTATTTTAATAGATCATTTATTTATGACTCATTAGAAACCCCTTTACCTTTTAAAATATCTTATAGATTGTTATTACATGTGCTCATTTCTTATTTCTTCCCTGTACCAATAACATAAAATTGACTTCATTAACAATAAATTAAGCATAAATCATCATTTTAAAACTACATTCCAAATGTGTAAGGTAATATTGAAATTCCTTTATCTCAGGAATGCTGATTTTTCTCCCAGGGTCCCGTAAGAAGTATGCCAAGTATGGAATTTCACAGAACAAAGATGTGAAAACATTTTAGTTCCCTGTGGAGACGGATGCCTTGATTTGGGAAACTCTGAGCATCAATTCCTGAGGTGTCTGAGCTCTGAGGTATGTGACCTCTGAGGTTTGTGCTGCAGTTAGTAAGTAGGACAGCTTTTCACAACCTACAAGCATAAGACCAATGACTACATGTGACTGAAGTATCTTTGCAGCATGAGGGGAGAGTTGACTGAGGAAGCAGAGAGATGTGGAACAAAATGATGTACTGACTTAAAAAAAAAAAAAGAAACAACTAGGGAATTTGGGGCATGTTGGGAGTACATGGAAGGTTCCAGTTACATGGCAGATGTGACTCTACTAGAAAGCTGATGGCTTACTAAGTCTGGTCACTAGCAGATGCATGGTGGGATTGAGGGAGCAAATAGAGAGGCCACCTGGTACAGAAGAGGAGATGCCTGCTACCCCAAGACAGAATAGTGGTACAAAGCATGTAGAAATTGAGCCCCGATTAATGGGGAGCTTCTTAGGGGACAAGTCGGGAGCAGTTAGCAAAATCAAGCGGGTGCCCAATGGCCCGTGTCTTCTGGGACTGGGGACCTACAGAGCTAGTGATCTCTTGCCGATGAGCACTTCTCTTGTCAGCCTCAAATGTGTCTGTGCACCTGTGAAACCTGATAGCTGCAATCGAAGGTCAGTTTCTGCTACATCCCTTTGTCCAAGCAGGCCTTGGAAAATCCTGTTCTCTGTGCCTGGTGTCTGCTTTATACCTGGCCGAGTCTCTGTGTGTCCTCAAATGACTCAGTTTGGAAGGCTCCGCTGACTGCCCTCACAGGGTCAGGGTTTACCAACACAGTCTGCTAGAGTTAAATGTTGCTCTCCTTTGATGTTCTAGTCACTGAGGGGTTTTCCGCTAATTATTGTGATTTTTTTTTTTTTTTGCATGTCTATCTTGCCTCTTTCCCCACTGTTCTACAAATTCCACAGAGACAGGGACTGCTGCTAGCCTCTACCCACTACTGCATATCCAGAATATATTGTTAACCACGCAGAAACTGTTCAATGGGGCATTATGTGGATAAGAGAAAGAAAGAATGAGTTAATAGGTACGTTTATGGGCACGGAAGCTTTAGGAAATTTAAAAAATTTAAAATAAGATCCTCCTAAGCCTACCTAAACATGAACTGAGACACCACAGTTGCACAAGTCACTCAGTGGACATTACACCCAGCCACTCCCACTGATGACTGTATGATTGGACCTTTATACACAATGTGAATATATATATATATATATATATATATATATATATATATATATATATGATCACTGACTCAGAGAAGCACAACATATACAAGCAGACATTCAAAACGAAGCCCAGAACACTCAGGAAAATAAAGCCAAATGCAGAGCAAAGATAGGAAAGAAACCTGTAGCCAATAATTTACCAGGAAAATTTTTACAGCAGAGTAATCGAGACTTCGATTAATGGCTCAGCAGTTACAAGCACCGACTCCTCTTCCAGGGGTCCTGAGTTCAATACCCAGCATGGTGGCTCACAACCACCTGTAATGAATGGGGTCTGATACTGTCTTCTGGTGTGTCTGAAGAGAGCAACAGTGTACTTGTCTACATAAAATAAATAAATAAATAAATCTTTACGACAAATAAGAAATATTAAAAGTTAGCGTCACATGCAGCAAACTCAACCTCCCTCGCCTCCTTCCTCCAAAGCCTCCTTGTTCTGTTTTCAGTGTTCCCTAAAATGTCGCCAAAAGGTCAGCAGCAACAACACTCCATACTTGCATGTATGACTAATTGTTCGGGCGCCACCCAATCTGCTTGACTTGAAGCAGGCCACACCCTTCAGGTTATTCTGATGCAAGGCGGGAGTTGGTGCAACTGGTCTAGCCCCAGCAGAGATGGTAGTGCTGGGCTGGATGAATAGAAGGCCAGGTGCCTCAGCCAGCCAGCTGCTAACACATTCCCCACAGCTGGCTGCTTCCTCCTGTGCGCTGCTTCTAGTGTGTGTTACTTCTATTTTCATTCCACAAGCAAGGAGATTGACATACGCTCATTGGAAAGTTTGCTAGAGGATTGTGGCCTGTGACAGAAGCTATTGTAATGAAGTGCTACTGTGAAGTTAAAAACTCAGGCACTTACTGTTCATTTTTAAGTCAGAATTTTAATCTTTTAATAATATGTTTATGTGTTTGGGAGGCATGTGGACATCTGTGTGGATGCTCACAGAGGCCCTAAGCATCAGATCCCACTGGAACTGGAGCCAGAGGCAATTGCAAGCCTCTGGGAACCAACCCTGGGTGGTTGGTTCCGGGAACCAACCCTGGGTCCTCTACAGAAGCAGCACATGATCTTAACTGCGGGGTTTCTCTGCAGCCTCACTCATTTCATATATTTGGAAGTTGGAAATCTGTGGTCCATTCCTTCTGAGAGCTCAGAAAGGGGAAAAATGTTTACCCATGACTTTCTGGGTAGATGTAATTCTTTGATGTAATGATACAACACATGAAGACAGTCCTGCCTTCCATGACCTTCTAATCTCTTGTATCTTTGTCTGGTTTCTGTTAGAAGGAGACTAGTGGAGCTAGAGAGATGGCTCAGTGGTTAAAAGTGCTTACTGCTTTTCTAGAGGTCCAGGGTTCAGTTCCCAGCACGGATGTCTGACAGCTTACAACCATCTATAACTACAGCTCCAGGAGATCCAGTACTCTCTTCTGTGCTCTGCGGGTACCTCCACATACAGAGCACATAAATAACAACTAAAAACAAGTCTTTAAAAAAAGAGAGGATTCTAGATATTAGTTTAAGAGCCAGTCTATCCCAACATACCCTATCTTAAATTAGTTAATTGTTCCAGAAATGTTTCTCTTTCCAAATAAGGTCTTCTTTGGAAATACTAGGGCATTTAGAACTTCTATATATCTTTCAGGTAGATACAGTTTAACCTACACGATGGACCAAATTCATAATTTTTTTGAGAGTACAGACAGTCCTTGAATTATAATGGTTATATTAAAATATTTTGACTCTGTGATGGTATAAAAATTGTATGTGTTTATTAGGAAACAAATTTGAATTCAGCCTTTCTGGTTAAATGTTACAGAGTAGAATACTCTCTAGCACATGTTACCACAAGGTGTTTTTGTAACCCAATATATATATATATATATATATATATATATATATATATATATATATATAAAATGTCTAAATGTCTCCTGTATGCAAGGGAATATTTAACACTTTATTGTAAGAGGAGCTTTACATTAGATAATTTGTGGATCTAAAAGGTGCTGGTTAGTTTTATGTCATCTTGACACAAGCAAGAATCATCTGGGAAGAGGGAGCCTCAATTGTGAAAATGCCTCCATCAAATTGGCCTGTAGGCAAGTCTGTAGGTACTGTTTCTTGACTGATAATTGTTGTGGAAGACTTAGCCCACTGAAGACAGAGGTTCTAGGCTGGAGAAGAAAGTAGGCTGAACAAGCCTCGAAGGGTGAAGCAGTAAGAGGCATTTCTCTGTGGTTTCTGCCCTGGCTGCTGTTTAAGTTCCTGCCCCGACTTCATTCATAATAGACTGCAATCGGGATAGGTAAGCCAAAACCCCTTCCCTCCCCTAAGTCTCTTTGGGTCATGATGCATGCATGTAGCAGCAATACAAAGCGTACTGGGATAGAAATATGAGTAGATATTCTGAACACATACATGAAGGTTGGCTGGACTAAGCTAAGGTGTTCAGGTTAGGTGTGTTAACTAAAATGTCTACCTGAGATATTTCGATGTACAGTGGAACCCAGTAGGATGGCACCCTATCCAAGTGAAGGGCTTTCTTCCCATTCTTCGTCATTCTTAAATCAGCTTTGCAAAGACAGCAATACAGGGACACTTGCCTAGCTCGTTATTTTATGCCACAGCTGAGAACAAGGCACAGGGGGGGCTGCACTGCACTCACCCGCCACGGCCCAAAACAGTGAGGACTGCAGGTAAGGTCTTAGGATTTTCTTCTCCAGGTCTGCACGGTTAAACCTGAGAGTTCCCCTGACCTCAGGGCCTCAATCAATAGCCAGCCTGTAAATGCACAGCTAAAGGACCTAGTACCTGTCACCCATCACCCATTACTCTGTGTGCCTTCTGGTTTTTCGCCATATAAATCCTATCCTGGGTAGAAGGGGAGACTCATTAAACCTGAGGACACAGAACTCAAAAACAAGGGATCTGTAAATTCAGAACTATTTTGGATAAGCCCTCTGGATTCACAGATCTTCCTAAAGAAGAGCTGGAAGTATGTGCTATTAAATTAATAAGTAATTCTGACCTTTAAGTATCAAAGCGAAAAGACGAAGCTGGCAGCTGTTGCCAGTCCTCAGTCTCTCCCACTCAGCCTTCTGGGAGCTCTGCCAGCTGAGAACACATGTTCCACTACAGCAACTTTACATGGGAACTCTGCAAACCAGAAGGTGATGGGGGGCTTCGACTCAGACTTCACCTTTAAAGGCAATCACTGTGAGGGTGGTAACAGACCACTGGGAGGAGTGGATATTTCTATTAGTGTAATGAAAGTACACAAGACAGTAAATACAAGTGGCCAAGCCCAGGGTAGTGACTTTTTCTAATTTCCCGATTTTCACTTAATTTTAAATGATTCAAGAAAGATTAATATGTCTTTTCTAACCTAAGTATTCTTCCCAAATTAGCCTCCATTTGGTTGATGTGTTCCATTATTTCAAAACACTACATGCTTTTAAATATTTAAAATAATTTTTAAAAAAATGTGTGTGTGTGTCAGTGTGTCTGTGACTGTGTGTCTGTATGAATCCATGTGTGTGCCCTAGGCGCCTTCTGAGGCCGGAAGAAGGTACTGGAACCCCTAGAACTACCGTTACAAGTGGTCGTGAGTTGCGAGGTATGGATACTGCAAAGCAATCCAAGAGCAAGCCCAGGTCCTCTGCAAGAGCAGCATGTACTCAGAGCATACGCTCTGAGCAATCTCGTCTCATTTTTTAAGTAAAGAAAGCATTTTAAAATACTTTGAAAACTCTAGTCCAGTCCCACTCCGTGTCCAATTCTCTCCCTGGGGTACCGAGTCCATTGTGCACCAGGCTGGGCTGGAGGGAGGGAAGCTTAGCAGGGGCTCGTGGGTGCAATACAGGGCCTTGGTAAGGAGTGAATGCACAGTCAAGGGGCACGTACGCCCAGGGGCAGTCTACTGGGGGCGGGTTGTCTTTATGCCCTTGGGGAGGTGGCCAGGGACTCTGTGGCAAGGATTGTGTGGCCATATACAATTGGTCAGAACACGGGTGTTGGAAGACACTTCACCTGCACACTCAGGGGCTAGGGGTTCTGAGGGTGGGAAAGCCTTATAAAGTCAAACAAGGACTGAGGCCTGGTAACTGTCAGGGTAGTCAAGTCCTACTAGGGTTGTGACTGGGGCAGCCTGCTTTCTGGCACCAGGTTGGGAGAGGGGCAGGAGCCAACGCCTGCTGTCTTCATATGAGATATCCCAGGTCGGAACTTTCCTTGACCCTTCCCTCATTAATCCTGGGGCCATTCTTGTCCCACAGGTCAGTGGTTCTCTATACAGTTCCTCATGTTGTGATGTCCCCCCCAACCACAAAATTCTTTTTGTTGCTACTTCATCATGGTAATTTTGCCACTGCTCTGGATTATAATGTAAATATCTGTGTTTTCTAATGGTCCTAGGTGACCCCTGAGAAAGGACCATTCCACACGCAAAGGGTTCATGACCCACAGGTTGAGAACCACTGTTCTAGTGGGTTCTAACAATAACAATGAAAATTATCTTTCTAGAAATATTTTATAACTCAAGGATGATGAGTATCTGATCCCTCTGCCTCCTGAGTGTTGGGGTTATAAAGCTGTAACACCATGCCCAGCTATTCATTATTTCCAAAGAGAATTGTCTCAGGGTTTTAGTGCTGTGAAGAGACACCATGACCAAGGCAACTCTTAAAAGGACAACATTTAATTGGGACTGGCTTACAGGTTCAGAGATTCAGTCCATTACTATCAAGGTGGGAGCAGGGCAGCATCCAGACAGGCATGGTACAGTCAGAGCTGAGAGTTCTACATCTTCACCTGAAGGCTGCTAGGCAAAGACTGGCTTCCAGGCATCTAGAGGGTCCTAAAACCCGAAGCGGCACACCTATTTCAAGAAGGTCACACCCCCTAATAGTGCCACTCTCTGGGCCAAGCATATACAAATCATCACACCAATGTTCCTTAAAAGCAATTTAAAGAAAATATGACTAATATAAGAAGTTTATGAAGCTCAATAAAATAGCAAACCTCCCATCAAATAGGAAAACTAAATAAAAGCATGGACTGCTCACTGAAATGATAAGAATAACTATCAGTGTATGAATAGGCCTAGTGACATAGGATATGTATTAAAATAATAATTCTTTGGAAAAAAGACTCAAATTCTATTTGTAATTTTCTGAAACAAGCATCTTCTAACCAAGTAAACACCATGCAACTTTTCATAAGTGGCTTGGCTATTTGTCAGCCTTTAAAATTGTTCACCTTAGTTCAATAATCTGGTACCCAAGCCTATTCTCTGTAGAGAGATGCAGAACAGCTCACTTGTTAGATGTCCTAGTTTGGTTTCTGTTCTTGTGAGGAACATGATGAACAAAAGTAACTTTGGGGAGAAGAGGTTTATTTTACTTAGCATTTCTGCATAACAGCGCATAGCCAAGGCAGGGACTCAAGCAGGAATCCAGCCGTGGGAACTGGGATAGAGACCAAGGAGGAGTTCTGCTTAATGGCGTGCTCGTGTCCCCCAAGCTTTCTTATAACTCCCAGGATTACCTGCCCAGTGGTGGCACTACCCACAATGTGCTGGGCCCTCACACACCCATCACTAACAATGCCTCATTAGCCTGTAGGCAACTCTGATAGAGGCATCGTCTCCCTTGGGGTGCTCTCTTGCCAAAAAGACCGATTGACAAAAGCGGACCAGTAGACTTGACCAGGGCTTGAAATGGGGAACTGTTTTAAACTGTACGGTGGTGAAGGGTGTGTGCATGCTGTTTAATGTCATGAATAAAAATGGGTGATTTCAGGCTATGTGAATTAGATCTCTGTAAAGAACACAGCCTCAGAGGGCATTTTTCCTGAAGCTGTGGAAGTTGTCTGCCTGGGGCCCACCACCGCTGCGCTTCCCGTAGCTACACATAGTAATGAAAACCAAGCCTTAGAGAATGGAGCGAGTGATAAAGAGTAACTCAAGCCGAACGCCCTAGTCAGTGCAGGCCATAGAGGTATGTGTGTGCATGCGAGTGATAAAAGAAGTGCATGAAATAGTGTGTGGAACGCCCTAAGTTGTAATTGGCTGAATTTAGCTTTAAAACTCCGGTCTGGTGCCGCAAAATCGCTCACCTCCTGAGGCCCCAGCAGAGAAACTTCGAGTCGAGAAATAATCTGCGTGGACCCCACGAGGACGCGGACATTAACTGCTTAGACAGCAAAACCTGCACCACCAGCTGCAGCTCAGCTCCAGAGGATCCGAACCAAGGAACAAACGTTGGGTCTCATCTTAACCTGCGAGCTCCCGGGAGCTAAGGCTACACCTGCCAGACTGGAAAGGTTAGCGAGAGAGAGCGTGTGTGGACGAACGAGTGCGGGCCTGCCTGTTCTACCATTTATTTGCCTTTTTTTTTTTTTTTTTTTTTTTTTTTTTTTTTTTTTTTTTTTTTTTTTTTTTGCTGTTTATGAGTAAATAAAAGTACTAGAACCTTTCCCACCGGGTTTTGAGGGGCTTGTTTCCTACCTCGCTTTACGGCCCAAATCGAGACTGTCTCTATAGACATCAGGCAAGGATTATTAATAATATCAAGATAGTAATCACCATGTTACATAATAGGAAAGTGATGATACAATCCAAAAGTCTAGCATTATAAAATGGGGGCGGGAACTAGAAAGAGAGAGATCAACGGTCAACAACGCGGCTGTACATCCATGAGGAGCAGAGTTCAGATCCCAGGCCCCATAAAACAAGACTGGATTCCCTGCAAGCCGGCTAAGAGGGTTCCAGTGCCTTCCTGTGACCTACATGTACACAGGTAGATTACTACACACATGGACACACACAGGCACACACACAAATAAATAAATCTTAAGAAATAAAAATGGGATGGGATGTGAAAATCTAGGAAGGTGTCTGTACGTTTTCCCATGGTTGAAGACAGAAAGCTTTAAAAAAATAAAAAAGCAGGTGGCGGAATGAGCAAGCAAGAGAGGGCAGAGCTTGCTTCTGTCTGTTTAATTGAAAGTAGATTTCTATTCCTACAGTATATTTTGATGCAGTTCCCCTCTTCCCACAGCTTCTCCGTGGTCCTCACGACCCACCCAAATCCACACCTTCTCTATATTTAGAAAACAAATAGGCACCTGAAAAGGAAAATAAGAGAATCAAATAAAACAAGGAGACTAGAATAGCTTACAACAAACGAACAAAATGAAGCAGAGACCTCCACACCCCACCCTGTTGCGCCCTGGCAATGGTTACAGAGACACCTCGTTGGTAGTGTTGCTCAGATATCAGAGCAGATGGCAATCCTTTGATCATCCTAGCTTGATGGCTGGCCGTCTTATGTTTAGGACTCAAAAATCAAATCAAGTCAAATCCATGCAGTTCACTCAGTGCAAGAGGAGGAAGACAGACCGAGACCCGAAGACCACCCTCTAGCTCACGGCACATGTGGGCCATAGATGCCTGCTTGCCACCCTTCCCTACAGTATGAATGGTGAACGTCACCCAGGGCCCACCAGTCACATGGACAGCCTGCAGCAGGAGCCACCACAATGTGCTGGCATTTGGTGGTCAGGTGGGAGAGAAAGAGAAGTGGAGCGGCTTCAACCATATGAAAAGACAGAGAGAGAGAACCGGAGACTCAACTGGAGGCTGGAGAGGACTTGCCTGTTGTGAGGGGTCAGCCCTGCCACCCGGGGCCATGGTTATAAGGTCCCATCCTGAGCTGCCACTGAAGGCGATGTCTGAGTCCACAGCTACACAGCAGCAGCGGTTGGTGTCAATGTCGATGCCTCATGTTACCATTAGAGAACGTGGGGATGTTTCTGGTCCAGGCAGCTGCCAGGACCATGTGAACATCTAGGGGCTGTGTATAATTGGAACTCCAACCCCCCACACTCACTGGATGTCGCACCCTAGAGAGCTGGCCCCTATTTCAGTAACACTTGGGAAAGCAGGCCCTGCACCACTCCTGCACAGCACAGCAGAGCTGGCCCTGGTTGGGAGCCAGCTCCATGGGCGAGGGCTCCGGAGAGCTAGCCCTGCAACTTGTCTGCCCTGAGGTGGTGTGTGTGCAAGGGTGATGCCCTCTCTCTCACCCCTCACAACTTGCAGTAGCCAGGAGAGCTGGCCCTGGAGTCATGAGAGCTGGAGACCTAGCCTTGTCCCTGCTCACTGACTAGCACTCGAATTGTCCCTGCACCTCACCTGGGCAACACAACCCTGATGGTGAACCCACAAGTGAACCAGCACCAAGTGTGTGAGAGCCGGAGAGTTAGCCCATCCCCTCACAGGCTGCAGCACTGCCAAGAAGAGTAGGCCCCAAGCCTCTGCTTGGCTGCACAGTGGAGCTCACTCTGGAGACATGAGTTCGAGTGAGCTGCCCTCCTCTCCTCCCCTCATCCCAGGGCATGAGTGGGAGAGCTGACCCTGACAACATTGGCTGGCCTAACGATATCAACCCCGGAGAGCTTACCCTAGTGGTGCAAATAAGGAAGAGCAGGCAGGCTGACCAGCTCAGCTACCACCCAGGCCCTAATCCAGGGCGCAGAATTGTCCCACCCCAAGATTGCATATCATCTGGAATGGTTGGGACATGTAAAAGGGCCAGTCCTGCTGCCCAAAGCTTCAAGGATCTCCATGGCACAGGGCAACAACAAGATAACAGGGAGGAGTCTTGAAGAGGGTCCAATATTGATGGTATCATAGAAGCCAGAGATCTTGAACTAGGACAAATGACTCATTGCAATGAACATTTGCAAGTAAAGACATGTGGACGGAGGGATATGCTATGGGACACACTGTGACACACTACAGCTTGATGTTTTCTATGCTTTGTTTTGTTGCTTTTGTTGTTCTCTGTGTTTTATTTGGGGGAGGGGATGTTGCAAGGGCAAAGAGGGAGATATGAGATGAGTGAGACTAGGGTGTATAATGGGAAACTCACAAAGAAGCAATCGGAAGTCTCTAAAAAGAGGCAAAAGGAGAAGTACAGGAAACACATACAGAATCGGAGTCCCATCAATTCACATACACACAAATCCCAGAAAATGATAAAATTGCAAACCATAAGCGAAAGACCTATAAGGATAAATGAAAAAATGCCCAAGCAAAGCATTATGAGACAAAAATAGAAGGAAGGAAAGAAGAAAAACGAAACAGAAAAAAAAAAAAAAACCCTCCAAAAATACCACTGAGTTTGTTTTGTGTTGGCCATCTGCTGCTGGGCATGGGGCCTGTCCTTCAGTGTGTTTCTTATTTGCAGTGAGACTCAGTTGGAGAAAACTATTTTTTTTTTCCTTTGCAAGCAGTTAAGGAGATGGCTTCTGGCTTAGGGATGGAGCCACTGTTCCTCCTCTCAGCACACAGAACTCATTTGACTTTAACCTATGCAGGCCCTGTGCGTGCTACCACAGTCTCTGTGAGTTCATATGTGCATCAGTCCTGCTGTGTCTGGAAGACCTTGTTTCCATGGCATCCTCCATCCCCAATGGCTCTTCGAGTCTTTCTGCTTCCTCTTCTTCAGAGATTCCCTGAGCCTCGAGGGGAAGGATCTGATGAAGACATCCCATTTAGGACTGTGTGTACTAAGCTCTCGCATTCTCCGCACACTGCACAGCTGGGTGTCTGTATTTATTAGCATCTCCTACAGGAAGAAGCTTTGCTGTGATGGCTGAGCAAGATAGAGATCTATGAGTATAGCAGGCTGTGTTGGAAGTCATTCTATTCTGAACATGCTTTTGTAAGTCCACTCTTGTGATAACCCACCCACTCCCCTACAGTGACATTCACCCACATATCAATGCAGAACTCTCTTGACAATCAGCTCCTACCAGGCCCACATACTAATGCTACTGTGTATGGGATTAAAATTTTAACGTATGAGCCTTGAGGGACACATTAACACTGTGACACATCTCTAGAGGTGATGGTGTGTGCCTCAGTGTTCAAATGATTTTCCCTGTATAAACAATTATAAATTATTTAAACATAGTCTGGGCTATATCCTCTGGGTTTTAAGATAGATGTGATAGTTTAATCATTCTGTTCAAGCCATTTTTTTTTTTAATTTCTACTATAATTTTTGTTTTGATCTATGGTATATACAAATAAACTGCATAATTTTCAAGAATGATTTTGTAGAAATCTCTGTAACTTTCTAGCTTAATCTCTCTTAATTACTCTATCGATCTAGAATACACTGTCCGGTTAGAATCTTTTAATACTTAACCGAGACAAGCTTTAGGGCATGGTAGATTAGGTAGATGTTCTGTCCTATTTGTGTCCTTTTGGCAAAACTTGGCATTTCAAACATTAATGCCCTTATAGATCAGGTGTGTTTCCCATAAACCTTACAAATGCCTTTGTGTAGAGATGCTCTTCTCTTAATGGAAGCACTTAATGTGCTCATTTCTAATAATACCATATGGATCTATGTTGAAAACCGTAACCATGCTTTGTATCTTCTCCCAACCTGTTCCCTTTCCCTTGTTGTCTTTACTATTAGTCGATTAAATCCATTTTTATTAATCTTTTATTTTTCATTACTCTTATCTTTAAACCTCCTCTTCTCTTGCTTAAAGCATTACCCAGGGCTGTGAGAGATGGATGACCATGGTTACAGTGCATCCTGTACAAGTGTGAGGACTAGAGTTTGGCTCTCCAGACTCCATGTAATATGCTAGGTGGGCATCACTCTTGAATGTAATTCCAGAGGCAGCAGGTTCCCGAACAAGCTGGCAAGCCAGATGCTCCACTTCAGTGAGCTCTGGGTTTGATGGACCGTTCTTTAGTGAACATGGTGGAGAGTAACAGAGGAAGACCCTAATCCTCTTCCACACATATGTGCATACACAGGCACTGGCACTCCTCCATGTATGCTGCCCCCTACCCATGAACATGTGCACTCTTGTATATATACATATACACACACACACACACACACACACTCACTCACATTGATGTTGGGGGAATGTTACCCTGGGGGTTACAACATTATAAATTAAATTCCCTACTTTTCCAGGGTGCAATGTTTGTTGAGATTCTTACCCTACTCTTAAACAATGCAAAGATTCAATACTTTAACCTCACGTGATTCCTGCACTTGGGTGGCAGAGGCAAGCCAATCTTTGTGAGTTCTAGGCCACACTGACTTACAGAGTGATTCCAGGACAACCAAGGCTACACAGAGAAGCCCTGTCTCTACTAAAAACCAAATTAAAAATAAAAGGAATCTTGTGTTGTGGGTATTTTTCTTCTATTTACAAGATAACTATCTAATACTAGTTTGCCAAATATTTATCACAAAGTTGCTGAATTTCATCTTATATTTTTGTTCTATTTAATTTAAACAGTCACATTTTCCTCTGTTTTGTGGTTGATACTCAAATGTCTAAATAACCTTGTATTACTGGGAAAATCCCACACTTTGGCCATGTTGCATATATGTTTTATATAAACCTATGACATAGACTTGCTAATAATTTGTCCATAATTTTGCATCTATGTTTATAAGACTCATTGGCCTGTCATGTTCCTTTATTATAATGTTTGAGGATTTGTACAGAATTCATTCAGATGTTGATGGGTATTATGCAACCATCTCCATTCAATTTTAGGACTAGAGATGGGTCTAACCTGCTTTGCCTTCACTGAGGACACCATAATACATGCAGGAAAATATTAGGCAAACATTTACATAGGCGAATATACACTAACAAGCTACTGAAAAGTAGATTCCAAGGATAAAGCATGCTATCTTTGCTGCTTCAGCAGCTGTGGAACGTCTGCACAAATGTCTGCACTGACCTGGTTACAGACGCTCTGGACCCATCATTTTGTAGGAAATGTAGCCAGTAGGTCAGAGTCAGAGTGATATAGCAATGCCCTCATTCAACTAGAGACAAAACCATCCATACAACAGGTGAGAAAAATACTACCTTTAAAAATGGCCTTTTGAAAAAGCATTTGAGAGAATACAACACCACTTCATGTTAAAAGTATTAGAGAGATCAGGAATTCAAGGCTCATACCTAAACATAATAAAAGCAATTTACTGCAAACCAACAGCCAATATCAAATTAAATGGATACATAATTGAAGCAATCCCACTGAAATCAGGGACAAGACAAGGACGCCCACTCTCCCCATATCTATTCATTATAGTACTCGAAGTGCTAACTAGAACAAAAGACAACAAAAAGAGATCAAGGGGATACAAATTGGCAAAGAAGAAATAAAGTTATCACTATTTGAAGATGAAATGATACTATACTATATAAGAGATCCCAAATATTCTACCAGAGAATTTCTCCAGCTGATAAACAACTTCAGCAAAGTGGCCAGATATAAAATTAACTCAAATAAATCAGGAGCCTTCCTATATACAAACGATACACAGGCTGAGAAAGAAATTAGGGAAACAACTCCCTTCACAATAGCACAAAGAATATAAAATATCTTGGGGTAACTCTAACCAAACAAGTGAAAGACCTGTATGACAATAACTTCAAGTCTCTGTAGAAAGAAATCAAAGAAGATCTCAGAAAAATGGAGAGATCTCCCATGCTCATGGATTGTAAGAATTAACGTAATAAAATGGTCATCCTACCAAAGGCAATCTATAGATTCAATGCAATCACCATCAAAATCCCAGCATAATTCTTCAAAGACATGGAAAGAGCAATCCTCAAATTCATCTGGAAAAGCAAAAAACACAAAACAAAACAAAACAAAACAAAATAGTGAAAACAATTCTTAACAGTAAAAGAACTGCTGGGAGAATCACGATCACTGACCTCAAGCTTTACTACAGAGAAATAGTGATAAAAACTGCATGGTATTGGTATAGCGTTGATCAATGGAATAGAATTGAAGACCCAGAAATAAAACCACACACTTACCTCACTTGATCTTTGACAAAGATGGCAAAAATATACAATGGAATAAAGAAAGCATCTTCAATAAATGGTGCTGATCTAACTGGCTGTCTGTATGTAGAAAATTGAAAGTAGACCCATATCACCTTGCACAAAGCTTAAGTCCAACTGGATCAAGAACCTCAGCATAAAACCAGATACACTAAATCTAATAGATGAGAAAGTGGGAAAGTACCTTGAACTCATTATCACAGGGAGAAATTTCCTAAACAGAGCTCCAATGGCTCATGCTCTAAGATCAAGAATTGACAAATGGGACCTCATGAAACTGGAAAGCTTCTGTAAGGCAAAGAACTAGTCAATAAAAAAAAATTGGCAACCTACAGATTGGGGGAAAACAATCTTCACTAAACTCACATCCGGTAGAGGGCTAATATCCAAAATACATAAAGAACTCAAGAAGCTAATCACCCAAAAAACCAAACAACCAATCATAAAATGGGGTGTAGAATTAAACTGAGATTTCACAACTGAGGAATCTCGAATGGCTGAGAAACACCTAAAGAAATGTTCAAAGTCCTTAGTAATCAGAGAAATGCAAATCAAAAGGACCCTGAGTGCCACACCCACTTCAATGAAGTCTGGGACACAAGCCCAAAAGCCTGGCTGCAGTTCTGAGGCAAAAAGTTTCATAGAAACTTAAGTCTCCTGGAGCCTTGGCATCCCATTGCACAAATGCTCCAAACTTGTCCTTGGGTCAGTTGGTGAATGATCCTGTGTGCTTTCTTTCGGTATTGTTTTATTATACGTGCCTCTAAGGAATGATTTGACAAATAGCTAAATTAGATTAAACATTGCTTCCTGGCTTTCACTGATGTCATAGGCAATCCTTGAGCCAACACTTGGAATTTCGTAAGAATGTAACTCATTCAGACGAAATGCATTCCAGTTTGCTGGATAGGAGCTAGAAAACTCAGGGCTAGTTCAAAATAGTAAACTTAGAATTCTCATTACAAACATGAATGGCAGAAGGTGGGTTGTGGTTTAAGGAGGAACTGGAGTATTGTATTATTCATGAAAGGGTTATTAGAACAGAACTCTCCTGGTGCATGTTTTTCACTAGGCCTAGATGAATAGCACAATTAGGTATTTACTAAGGGACCCCTGGTGGTGGGTTTAACAATAGACTAGTATTGCACCTGGGCTTATTAGCCCTTTCACCTGGCTCCTGTGAATAGCTGACTTTAGATATGGCTGATTTTATCTCAGTTGTAAGCACTGCCTGTATGCATTTTCTCTGTTTTGCATAAAGAGTCATTATGCATCTCTATGTACCTTGGCTGATGTATCGCCTAACTTGCTTGGTTTCTTTTCTTTTCTTTTCTTTTCTTTTTTTTTTTTCCTGTATTATAAGTCTGATGCTCCCTTTGAGAAATTACATTCAGATACAACGCTCTCTCTGGTATCCGTGTCTGTCATTTTTCGCCAACTCTTGCCCACCTGAGTACCAGAACCCTGATTCTCCCACGGGTTGAGGGACCGACTGAGTCTAGGCCGCAGTCCCTGAGATTCCACCTCACAGTAATCAGAATGGCTAAGATCAAAACCATAGGTGACAACACCTGTTGGAGGGGATGTGGAGAAAGAGGAACACTCCTCCATTGCTGGTGGGATTGAAAACTGGTACAACCACTCTGGAAATAAATCTGGAGGCTCCTCAGAAAACTGAAAATAGATCTACCTAAAGATCCAGCTATACCACTCTAGGGAATATATCCAAAAGATGAACCACCATGCCACAGGGGCAGGTGTTCCACTATATTCATAGTGTTCTTACTCATGATAGCCAGAGCTGGAAACAACCCAGATGTCCCACAACAGATAAATGGATACAGAAAATGTGGTTCATTTATACAATGGCGTATTACTCAGCTATTAAGAATAAGGACATCCTGCGTTTTGCAGGCAAATGGATGGAACTAGAAAATATCATCCTGAGTGAGGTAACTCAGACACAAAATGACATGCATAGTATGTACTCACTAATAAGTGGATGCTATCAAAAAAAAGTACAAAATACACAAGCTGTAGTCCACGGAACTCAAAAAGCTCAACAAGCTGAAGTACCCAAGAGAGGGTACCTCAGTCCCACTTGGGTGGGAGAAGAAAACAATCACAAGTGGGGAGGGAGGGAGGGACCTGGGAGGGAAAGTGGATGGGGGATGAGAGGGAGAGGGGACCCTGATCTGGTATTGAGTGAGGGAAAAGGACTGAAGCCCTGAGGGCCAGCAGAAAGAATGGACACAGGCAACCTTGGGAGATAGGAGGTTGGGGGGACCCTCCAGAATGCACCAGAGACCTGGGAGGTGAGAAACTCTCAGGACTCATAGGGAGGGACCTTAGATGAAATGCCTGACAGTAGGGAGAGGGAACTTATAGAGCCCACCTCCAGCAGGAAGACAGGACATCAAATGAGGGAAGCGGGGGCATCCCACAGTCACAACTCTGACCCATAATTGTTCCTGTCTGAAAGAATTACGGGGATGGAAACGGAGAGGAGCCTGAGGAAAAGAAGGTCCAATGAAAGGCTCAAAGAGGGATCCTGCTCAAGGGGGGGTCCCAAGGCCTGACACTATCACTGAGACTACTGAGTGCTCACAAAAAGGAACCTAGCATGGCTGCACTCGGGAGGACCCAACAAGCAGCTAAAGTCAGAGGCAGATAGTTGCACCCAACCAATGGACAGAAGCAGCTGACCCCTGCAGCTGAATTAAGGAAAGACAGAAAGAAGCTGAGGAGGAGGGCGACCCTGTGGGAGGACCAGGAGTCTCAATTAATCTGGATCCCTGAGATCTCTCAAACACTGGACCACCAAAAAGACAGCACACACCAGCTGATAAGAGGCCCCCCCAACACACATACAGTAGAGGACTGCGGATATGTGTTCATTCAGAGATGATGCACCTAACCCTCAAGAGACTAGAGCTCCCAGGGAGTTTAGAGGTCAGGTGGGGTGGGAGGTGGGGACATCCACGTGGAGACAGGGAGTTTGGGCAGGAGGTATGGGATGTGGAACCATTGGAGGGTGAACAGAGTGTGGGGGGGGAATAAAATATGAAGTGTAAAAATTAATTAATTAATTAATTAATTAAAACAGCCTTTTGTTTTCAGTAATGTTTTACATCTTCCAGTGGGTGTTTTCCTTTCATACGTCAGTATCTAAAAGGAGAGAAATAAGCTCGTGCATGCAGCAGAAGAATGTGGAGACTCTCTGCCCTGATGATCTATGATGCAGGCCGATTCTCCTTTGCTCCAGGGGAGACACGGAGACACGGTTCTACTGAGTGATAAATATATTCACAGCAAACATCACTAAGTCCTTAAAGCCCCAAGAATGAAAGATGAGGCTATAAAATGCATGAAGAATAGCACAGGCAATAGCGAAGCAGAGCCGAGTTTCTTGGACCAGGGGAAACACAATGACTGAATTCCCTCTTACAGTGTGTTGTTACAACAAAAATATTTATATTTCCACTGAGCACTAATGCTCTGGAATAAAAGGATCTGTTCCAAGCAAAGTCCCACACAGAAAACACATATCCTGAAGGTAACTGGAGAACATATGCTCTCCATGTCCTATCACCCATGTCGAGGGATATTTATTAGTCAGACAGCATTTAGCCATGCCTGCAAACACTTGCAGTAAAAAGCATATATAAAAACAGATCCGATATTTTTCCCCTTGGACATTCCGTTCCGAAGAGCAAGATGTATATGGCTTGTTCTTTCTCTATGGACACACACTACACATCTTTCTTCAGCAGGGGGATTCTTAGCAGCTGCATCCCACCAAATGAGAATCAAATGGATGGGGTTTAGATGTGTCTATGAAGAAATGGGGAAGAACAGACATACAATGGCTCTGCACAAAAGGGCTGCTCCAGCTACAGGGAATGGAAGGGATCATAAATTATGGGGGGGAAAGTCAATGCAGGCAAGGATTATGAAACAAACTCCAATGGTGTGAACTGTGCTCTCTCCTACCCTTCCCTACCCATCCACCCCCACTATCTCTCATCTTCAGGCCCATTACATAGAGTTTAGAGAAATAGTTCCCTGCTCTAAATCTACGGGAAAACTACATACTCAACTATGATGCAGAAGTTACACAGAGCAGACTGGCTAGGATGAGTCTAAAACATACAGGACTTCCTCCACCACCACCAAAACACCCCCACAGTTACAAACAAAAAATTAGAAGGCCATTAGAAACCTGGATATTTGTGGGACCATCTTCATATTCTTAAATATTGCCAAGAAATGTAAACTTAGTGCTCTGCAGGCATCTGGGGTGGGGTAGTAAGACTGGGAATCTTACCCAGCCTTGGACCCTGCAAACTATAATACAAACCTTCCAGGCAATAGCTGCATGATGATTGTGTGGCAACCACTGCTTTCTGATTGGTTTTAAACCCCGGTCCATTAGAGGAGATTTTCCCATCTGGAATTATAATTGTAGTCAAAAGCCCTTCCTTCCTTCCTTCCTTCCTTCCTTCCTTCCTTCCTTCCTTCCTTCCTTCCTTCCTTCCTTCCTTCCTTTCTTCCTTCCTTCCTTCCTTCTTTCCCTCCTTCCTTCATTTTTTCTTTCTTTTCTTCCTTTCTTTGTTTCCAGTCAGAGCAGTCAACGCAGAGATTCATAAATAATTGAAGTGCTGAGAAGTGACGGAGGACTCACTCTTAAACAAGGCATCATTATCAAATGCGCCCACGCTAGCCCGTGCAGAGGCTCAGGGAACATTGCAGAGGAGGAGGTGAAAAGATTGTAAAAGCTGCACAGGGAGGAATGCTGTGTAATGCTGTCTCCTGGACATGCCATGACTTTCTCAACTAGGAATTCCCAGCGACCCCAGTTACTTTCACAAGATCTATGTGAAATCAAGCCAGACGAATCTCAACATTGAGGAGGAATTCTCAAGTTCTCTACTGGGAACCTTTTGGTTCTTCCTCTACTGGAAAGAGCTATTGGCAGTTAATAGCTGCTAGGGGAAGGAGAATCATTCTTTGAGGGTGTAAACATGGGTAGGTGATCCATGATCCAGTGGACGGCCCCACACCATGCACATGTAAAAGGAAAAAAACTGACCTAGTGGACTGTTTTTTAAAAGAAGTGCTACTGCGTCTCTGATATTTGAAATGGCATTTCTGCCATATTTCTAGCTTCTGGAAGGATCTCTGAGATGGCTGTGCAAGGAGAGCCGCAGGCTCAGTTCAAGCCCCTCCCCCCCCCTCGGTGGGCAATGGCGCATGGTATCAGGAAAATGAAGTTCAAGAAGCCGTAGCCACCCCGAGTGTGGATGTGCGTTTGTTTGTCCTCCATACCATCAGACGATCCATCAAATTCAATGTGTGGGACACAACCGGCCAGGATAAGTTTGGGGACAGCCTGATAGCTACTACTTCTAAGCCCGGTGTGCTATTATAATGTCTGATGCAAGAGAAATCAAGAGTTACTTACGTGAACATACCTAATGGGCGCGGAGATCTGGTACGCATGTGCGAAAACATCCTCATTGTGTTTGTTGTGCAGCAACCAAGCAGATAGGAAGGACAGGAGGCAAATCTATCGTCTTCCACGGAAAGAAGAATCTTTCAGTATTATGACTGCTATGCCCAAAGTAACTACGACTCTGGAAAGTCTTTCCCCTGGCTTGCCAGAAAGCTCATCAGAGATCCTAACTTAGTGCTTCATGGACCCAGCTTTGACAACACAGTTGCTCAAACGACTGCCTCCTGGATGAGGGTGATGGCCTGTGACGTTAGCGGTGCTCTGTATGTGTGTGTGTGTCTGTGTGTGTGTGTCTCTGTGTGTGTGTCTGTGTGTGTGTCTCTGTGTGTGTGTGTCTCTGTGTGTGTCTGTGTGTGTGTCTGTGTGTGTGTCTGTGTGTGTGTGTCTGTGTGTGTCTTGTGTGTGTCTGTGTGTGTGTCTGTGT
>NC_034595.1:37172745-37201326 GCF_900095145.1 Mus pahari | reverse complement strand
TGTGTGTGTGTGTGTGTGTGTGTGTGTGCACGCGCGCCACCTTATTTAGCTAATCAGATCATATACTTCATTGGGACGCTGAAGGAAATGAGTGGGCTTCTGAGTGAATGTGGCAGTTAAAACATACCTTCATGCTTTGGTTTTTGTTGTGTTTGTCTGTACCTGACTGTTTGGCTGGAAGACAGTTGTTTCCCTCCTCAATTTCAAGGCTAAGACTGTTGCTACAGTCAGATCACAATATCCAGCTTGTTACTGTCAACCCCATTCTTCTCATTTAGAATCAGAATACAGTTGTATTTCAAATAATAATACAAAAGAAGAAGACACGAAGCTGAAGGGGGATTTATTAAGGGGTCCATGGGGAGCTGAAGGAAGAAGGGAGGGAGGACATGATCATATTTCATTGTATATATGTATTGAATTCCCAAAGAATAATTTTGAAAAATAGAAAGAGATCAAAGAAAATAATACAATTTTTAAAATCAAAAGATATGTGTATAACATGGCCTTTGCCACCTTGATGCCTCTGTCTTCCAGAGAGACATCTGTGACTGAGGCTGGAAGAAGACCCACACATCAGCAGCATCTCTACTGTGGCCTTCATGCAGGTTGGCTGAGCTGCAGGGCGGTACCCACGGAAGCCCAGCGTGGAGGATGCTGTGGGTGTGCTTGAAGAGGGCATGGACATAAAGAAAGTGTTGTGACAATGTGGCAGAAGGAGTCACCAGATTGGATGTGGGAGGAAGATAGCGACTTCCAGACCCTTTTCTGTGGAAATATATTAAACCCTAGCCCTTCACAGGGTGTAGACTTCAGGGACACATGGCAGGGACACATGGGAGACGCTGAGAGAGCCCTTCTGAAAGTGTGGACTATAGAATGTCTTAGTCTGAATCGACTGGTGTGCTTTGTAAGGAAAGGTGTAAACATCTGGACTCACACCAGCTTGTAGCATACTGGTCTGTGTGAGAATCATGGGAGTGTGTAGTCGGATAAGTGCCATGGAGTGATATTCAGTGAAAGTGACATTTCAGAAACAGAAAAGAAGACTTTTTGCTTTTAATTTTACCAGGAGCTTCTTGTGTTAATGGATGCACGTGGACATTTGCAGTTTACACTTATGTGAGCCTAGACTTACTTTTTTTTTCTTTTATTGGATATTTTCTTTACTTATATCCCAAATGTTTCCAGATGTCCCCTCCAGAAACCACCTATCCCATTCCCCTCCTCCTGCCTCTATGAGGGTGCTCACCCACCCACCCACCTACTCCAGCCTTCCTGCTCTGGCATTCCACATACCCTGAGGGCATTGAACCTCCACAGGACCAAGGACCTTTCCTCCCACTGATGTCCAACAACACCATCCTCTGCCACATACGAGGCTGGAGCCATGGGTCCCTCCATGTGTACTCTTTGGTTGGTGGTCAGTCCCTGAGAACTCTGGGGGTTCTGGCTGGTTGACACTGTTGCTCCCCCTCAGCTCCTTCAGTCCCTTCTCCAACTCCTCCATCGGGGACCCCATGCTCAGTTCAATGGTTGGCTTCGAGCATCCACCTCTGTATTTGTCGGGCTCTGGCAGAGACTCTCAGGAGAAAGCCGTATCAGGTTCCTGTCAGCAAGGACTTCCTAGCATCCTCAATGGCGTCCAGGTTTGGTGACTGTATGGAGTGGATCCCTAGGTGGGGCAGTCTCTGCATGGCCTTTTCTTCAGTCTCTGCTCCATACTTTGTCTCCATATTTCTTCCTGTGAGCATTTTGTTTCCCCCTTCTAAGAAATGCTAAAGCAGCCACACTTTGCTCTTCCTTTTTCTTGCTCCATTATGTTCATAGCAGCCATATTTGTGATAGCCAGAAGCTAGAAAGAACCCAGATGTCCCTCAACAGAGGAATGAATACAGAAAATGTGGTACATTTACACAATGGAGTACTACTCAGCTATTAAAAACAATGGATTTATTGAAATTCTTAGGCAAATGGATAGAACTAGAAAATATCATCCCGAGTGAGGTAACCCAATCACAAAAGAGCACACATGGTATGCACTCACTGATAAGTGAACAATAGCTCAGAAACTTGGAATACCCAAGATACAATTCACAGAGCTTAGACTTCTCCAGGATATGCTCAGTCAGTCTCACCTCACAGTCCACTTCTGATGTACACATATTTAAATCTAAACCTGAATGGCTCTCAAAGCTACCTAACAGATTGAGTCTGAGAGACTGTCAGAAAACCACATGGCATCCTTACAGCGATTTTACCCTTCTCCCTCCCCTTTCTGTCCCTAACTACATGATAAGTATTTGTCCTTGTGCCCACAGATAAAAGTAGCCATCAATGTCCATCAAGGAAACTTATCTTTGCCACAGACAAAGAGCACTAGAGAGAACAAGAACCCATCAAAATACAGAGTGGCGGGGCCCAGACCTAGTAGATACCCTCACAAAACAACTCCAGCACCCAAGAATCAGAGGATCAGGGAGTTTGTTATAAGACTATGTCTCCTAGTAATGTCAGGAGCCACACGCATCAAGTCCCACCAACATGACAGCCTAAACATGACCTGAAGAAGGACAACAACAACAAACATGCTAAAGTACACGGAGGAAAGCCTACAATGCCTCCACTCTGTATAAAGAACTGTGGGCAGCTAAGGAATGCTGAGGGCCGAAGGACTAGTCTTCCCCAGGGAAGAGCACAGCCATTGGTCATCCAACACTACAGAGTCAGCCCTGAAAGCATGTGCATACAAAAAACATGATGTAGATAGAGCAGGATATATAATACATATCCATATACCTACACTTATACATATTGTAACAAAAAGCAATGAAAAAAAGGCCATAAAATTTGGAAGACAGCAAGAATGGGTATATGGGTGGGGTTGAAGGGAAGAAGCAGAAGGGGGAAGTGATATAATATCATCTGAAAACCAACAGCAATAATAATTTAAAAAGATAACCATGAGGGTGGTCCCATAGGCTCGCATGTTTCAGTGCTTGGTTTTCAGTTAGTGGTATTGTCTTGGAACGATTAGGAGGTATGGCCTTGTTGGAAGTAGGTGTACCTTTATTGGAGGAGGAATGTCACTGAGGATGGGCTTTGTGGCTTCAAAAGCTCACGTCAGGCCCAGTGTCTTTCTCTCTGCCTGAGACTTGTGTCTCAGATGTGAGCTCTCAGCTTCTTCTCCAGAACCATGACTGTTCACAGGCCTCTATGTTCCCTGCTATGATGACCAGGCCTGAGACTACAAATGATTCCTCTGTTAGATGCCTTATTTTATAAGCCTCCTTGGTCATTGTGTCTCCTCACAGCAATAGCACATTAACTAAGACTTTGTGTGAGGTGAATGAGCTGAACTTCTGTAGATCTGACCTTCTGCCTTCCCCCTTCTCAGCCTTGCAGACACTTTGCCATCTCAGCTATACCTGTAGATAATGTGTCCTAAAAGCCCAATGTCTGCATTTGATAAATGACGAAATGTTTACCAAGGACAATGCCTATACCAGAACCTTCTTATTAACATAATCTTAGTTAGACCAATTGGCATCTAACTTGTGCATGACAAAAATTCTCTGGGTGTTTCTGTGCTACATTAAGTGTATGTCCAAAGTGGCAACCTTGTCACTATAGTACCTGCCCTGAATTGAGCCTTTGGACTATGTTTCCCATAAATAATAACAGCGAGTGTGACTTTTGCCTGTATACTTGCTTTCCCCTTGGAATTTCAATTCCTTAAGAGTATAGACCACATTCTACATAGTAAGAAGTCATATTAATCAATTATGAACAAAGAGTGAATGTGATTAAAGATTAAGAGAAGTAAAAAATAATGTGAGAAAGAATTCACTAGATATGTACTCACTGATAAGCGGATATTAGCCCAGAAACTTGGAATATCCAAGACACATTATGGAAAACAGAAGAAAATCAAGAAGGATGACCATTTGTGGATACTTCATTCCTCCTTAGAATAAGGAACATAACTCTCATGAAAGGTTATAGGTACAGAGACAAAATTTAGAGCTAAGATGAAAGGATGGACTATCCAGAGAGTACCCCATTCGGGAGTCCATCCCATCATCAGCCACCAAACCTAGATACTAATGCTCATGCCAGCAAGATACTGCTGAAGGGACCCTGATATTGCGGCCTCTTGTGAGGCTATGCTAGTGCCTGGTAAACACCGAAATGGATGATCACAGCCAGCTACTGGATGGAACACAGGGTCCCCAATGGAGGAACTAGAGAAAGTACCCAAGTACCTGAAGGGGGCTGCAACCCTGTAGGTGGAACAACAACAGGAACTAACCAGTACCCCCTGGGTTTGTGTTTCTAGCTGCATATGTAGCAGAAGATGGCCTAATCGGCCATCAGTGGGAATAGAGGCTCCTTGGTCTTCCAAACTCTATATGACCTAGCACAAGGCAAGGCTTGGGCCAAGTAGTGGGAGTGGGTGGGTAGGGGAACAGAGGTGGGGGGAGGGGTATGGGAAACTTTCGGGATAGCATCTGAAATGTAAATAAAGAAAATAATAAAAAAAAATAATGTGAGTTATCAAAGAGCCACATAGCCAGTTAGACCCTTCCATAACCAAATTCTCGGAAGGAAAATGTCTTCCCACTCACTGGGGTGACTTGGACAGTAAACTTCTAATACATGAGTCCCAGCACACATGTGTCAACCCTGCCCAGGGCTGAACAATCCAGTAGATTTCTGCAACCCAAAAAATCACTGCAGTCTCTTTATAGCATCTTCTCACCCTGTAGGGCTCACTCCATCCTCTCACCACACATAGAACCTTGCCTTCTCCATTCATACACTCCATCTCCACAGCCACAGAGCTCACTGGTTTCTCCTCTTGATAATCACACGGGCCCAATCTATTGGGTCAAGCCAGAAACAAGATATTGTTTTGAATTTTTTTTCCAAATAGGAAATTACATCCTTAAGGCCCAGAAAATGAACACAACTTGTAAGTTTCAGGAAACTCCAGAAGCTTATAGAATACACAAGGCCCCTCTCTACAGTTATGTAAGCAATATAGCTGCTGAAGAAATGAAACTCTGGACAACAGAGTCACCAGCAAGTCCTACAAGGGTTCAATGGATGCAGACGTCATGAGTTTTCACACATGCCACACCAAGGGGTGCTCCTTGGTGATGTGACTTCTTTGAAGTTGTTTATGCTCCTGTGACTCCTCATCTATCCTCTGTTAGTAAGCCCAATACTCATTGGTTCACTAATCCAGTCTCAGATGAAATTGTTCCTCTGCCTTTGTCAGTACTTATCTGGGTGAAGAAATGTTTGTTCTTATCTCCCCAAACACACAAGGGGGTAAGTGTCATGTCATTACTCATTGGCTATGAGATCTCAGATACTGAGTAACAGTGGCACTTTGTTGGTACAAAGACCCATGCACTAAACTGAGGGAACTCTGTGTGTGTCTCTGTGAGTATCTGTGTGACTCTGTGTGTGTCTGTGTGTGTGTGTGTGTGTGTATACAATGCATATGGAGGCATGTTTGTACCCTTATTCTTATTGTCTCTCATGTGGGGATCTTCCCTGCTTCATGAAATAATTTCACCAATCTGTCTCATTGTGATAACTTTCCTTATAAGGGGATTTTTTAAATTGTCATTGTCCTGGTTTTGCTGTTGTGGAGAGGAACCCCTTTGAAGAGTAACAGGATAATCTTGGCATGGGAATTGTACCACTGGGCTGAGGTGATGTCTCTGTACTACTCTTTCACATTGGTGCAGGGTGTCACCCATCCTGATAAATGGAAAGTTTATCTGTCATGCAAAAACATGTCTATACCAGAGATGACCCCAAAGTAGAGGGTCGTCAAATTCCCACCCCACTGCTCTAAACTGAATAACTGCCACCTCGAGTCCCTCTCATATGAACACAATATGGCCAGAGTGGGAATAGGCTTTCTGCACCCTCTGTCAGGCAAAGAGCCTACTGCTACTTCCATACACAGTTACCACTACCTGTGTGAGCGTCAAGGCTCCGAGGATCCCGAGTGCTGCTCACAGAGCTCTGCGCTGCATCCAACATGCTGTATGTTTTAGAGTTCTTCTTAGTTTTCTGAAATGGTGTCCACTGAATCCCAGCTCTTCCTAAGAAGAAACTGATAGAGAGCGGCCACCATTACTATTTTAACTTTCAGATCTGTTAGAAAAGCACTTCCTATCCTCTTTGCTAAAATAAGGACTCCACCGCAGTATCCTCAGAGGTGAGACATATAGTCTAAAAAAAGATTGAGCTTAAAGTGACATCTTTTTCATTCTATTTTTTTAAGTATGAAGGCAAGCCAATGTAGCTAAATCCCATCTATAGCCTTTATGGTTCATATATTCAGTGTTACAAAAACCTATGTCACAAAAAATGGATTTTTCTTTTTCTCCTTGCCCCCTTAACTGGCTTGAGACAGATGTCGTATTTCTGGTGGGTTCTCAGTCTCCCCTCTCCCACTCTCTGTGTGTATCCCCTTCTCCTACCCCTTCCTTCTCTGATATGCTGGGACATGGGTCTCTCGCCAACATAGACAAAAGCATCCTGAGCCTAGAATTGTGATATCCAGTAACTCCAGGGACAGACCCATGTCCAGTTACACCAGTTGCTGAGCTGAGTGAGGTCACTGCAATTCCCATAGTTCCTGAAAAAGAATAGAGTAGGTGCTGGAGGAAGACACAGAGGTCTGGTGCACAACCACACTCTGCTGAGAGTAGCTTCAAACATGTCTGTTTAATCAGATACACCACTTCTGTGACGGACATGTGAAACCCTGCAAGATCTGTGGATGGACACTTAGACATGTCACATAAGCGTTGGGGTGTTGCTGCTTCATTTGCCTGTCCGAAGTCCTAGGTTCTATTCCCTGCACCACACAATGTTATAATGTGCCATATAATTTGAATTAAGATAAGACTGCATTCTTTGGACGTGTCCAAATTCTAAGTCCATTATCACCTTTACCTTAATGCCATCTGTTTTATGATACCAAAATAAGTCTACCACTTAGGGGTGGGGGAAGACGTTAAGGTGTTTTTATCTGCTCTAGAAAATAGTTTGGAAGCTCATCAAACAATTAGCATGTAATTCCCGTACACCCCACTAATAGGATTACTGAATATCATGAGTATTTACCCAAGAGAAATGAAAACTAGTCCACATGAAACCTGTACATCAAAGTAGTATAGCTGACAGTACTAAAACCCCAAATACCTATCACTAGTAATCGATCCACAAGATAGAAAATTACTCTGCAATAAAAAGAACAAGTCAGTAATATGTACTACTATATGAACAAAATGCTAAGTTATTATGCCAAGAAGAAGCCACTCACAATCAACTAGATATTATTACATTTGTACTATGTCCAGAGAGTAGGCAGATGTGTAAAACAGAAAGGTTGGTCATATCCTAGACCTGAGGACAGGAGACAACAAGATGAACAGGAGAGAAGGACAGTGACAGCTACCACATAAGCCCTTACTGACAAGAGGTAAAGGTCATTAAAGGTTCAGAAATTGTCATGTGAAAGGTCTGAACTGTCTGTGCTAAAATTAATAACTCAAATGGCTTATGAATTTTTAATCATGATAAAGATGAAGATTTTGAAAAGGTGCAAGGCGACTTCTGACCAGATGACGCAGTAGGTAAAGGTACTTGTCACCAAGTCTGACAATCTACATTTGATCCCGCTGCTCTACATGGGGGAAGGAGAGAACTGACTTCAGCTGCTGTCCTCTGACCTCCACATGCAGGCCATTATGTGAGAATGCATGCATGCACATAAATAAATAGACAAATACATGTAAAGCTGGTGAGAGAGAAAGATTCTTTAACCCAGTATTTAATTTTTTGGTTGTTAATTTGAAGATGCACTATCATTGTGTTACCCATGCAGGCTGGTCTTTGACATTGTGACAGGGTATTATTAAAATGAAGTTCATGCTTGAGAAAAAGTTTCAGTATTTTAAGTAAGTTTAGAGATTTATCCTGGACCTGATCCATCAGTAGCCTCCGTTGCATCTGGCTGCATACAGTCTGGGGTCACAGGCTAGACACACCGGATAGATCTTGGGAATGGGAATTATCAAATATGCTTGTCCCAGGATATTGCCTGATCAATCACATTATTACAGAGAAGGTCTGTGATTGGACGGGTAGATGGGGCAGAGCTAAGAGTTGTAGAGAGAGGGAGAACCAAGCTGAGAACCAGAGAGAGAAGAACCAAGATGGCTTTGGACGTGTACCTGCATGGCATTTACCAGCCACAAGTAGCCATGCTTTTACAAGGTTAGAAATACTGGGATAAAACTTTTATCATTATCAATTGGCTCTGAAATTATTATATTAGCATCTTGTAAATTGTGATGTTGTTGATACATACATCTGGTTGGTTTATTAAGCATTGGGAGTCATGATTCTACCGCGGTACTGAATGTTGTAAGATGCAACCGTGAGGTTGTCGGTTTCATTTAGTTATTGGAATGTGGGATCACCAACTACGTGGGCTTATGGCTGAGGAAGAAGTAGCAGGGATGGGATAAGCACTGGAGGGCTAGCTAGGAGAGAGTAGCTTGGCAGGGAGATTGGGACCCCGCCGGGACATAGTGTTGTGGCCCGCCAGTGCCAGTATCAGAGTGGGAACGTGGCCCGGCGGGGCAGGGGAGTTGGCAGGACCATTTTTAATATTTCCTGCAACATATGCTCCTGGCGACAGTTACTTACATCAAGGCCATACAGGCAGGGGACCTGAGACAGTAACTATCTGGACACCATCTAGCTCCACCTCTGGAGTGAAATCCTCATTAAAGCAACACAGTGAGAGAAAGGGGTAGGAATCACCCCAGTACCAGCAGTTCCTTGCAATACCGCAAAGTGGCTGAGTGTCGTATCTTGATACAAATTCTCCGCTTCTGAGAGGCAGGAACCTAGATTGAACAATGCCTCCATAAAAGCAGGCTGTAGGCAGGCAAGCCTGTAGGGCATTTTTTTTTTTTTAAATTAGTGATTAGTGTGGAAGGGCCCAGCCCATTTTAAGTGGTAGCACACTAAAGCTGGTGCTTCCGGGGTCTACAAGAAAGCAGGATGAGCAAGCCATGAGGACCAAGCCAGTTACCAGCACTCTTCTGCGGCTTCGATCCAGCTCCTGCCTCCAAATTTCCTCCCCGTCTGAGTTCCTGCCCCTTGGCTTGCCTCAATGGACTCTGATTCAGGATATGCAATCCAAAAAAAAAAAACACTTCTTAAAGTTGCTTTTGGTCAAGGTGTTTTATTGAAACAGTAGTAACCCTAACTAAGGATACTGAAATGTGCCTCGTGTCTAAGTAGCTCAGTAGAATAGACACTTTCCAAAAACTGATATTATGTTGAAAATGAGAGGAAGTGAAGAAAGAGATGAATAGAAATTCAGAGTTAGATACTCGGAGGCTGGAGAACTGAGATGGTAGACGCAGAAATAGAAAGTGCTTCAGGAATCAGAAACAGAGTCCCCATTCCTCGGAAGCACTGGCGGATATCCGGGTGACGGCCTCAGAGGCAGTTAGACATAGGGTAAGGACCTACGCCAGAACTTGTTTGGCGTAGGATATTCTAGTCATATTTTTAGAACACATTGTTTAGCATCCCATTCTTTGAATAAACATTTATTAAATTCCTATGAGAAACTGCCACAGTGAAAGGAGCCTGAGCGGAGGTGATTTGATGATGCAGTGTAGGGTGGAACTTTAGATAGGACCTTTCACCAGTGACAAGAAGATTAGGCAAAGATGAATACAAGTGTGGGCTCATTAGGGACAATGAACAACAAACAGCACAGTGTTAACACAAGGGGAAATGAGCTATTGTGTCATTTCTGAGGGGACAGAGGGAGGGAGAGCACAGCCCCATCCTGGGGACCCTATAGCCTGTAACCCAAGAGATGACACAGTCACTCCATCTGATGGTGCTATTGGACCCAGTGAGGGTAATAATCCTTCATTGTATGCAAATTTTCCATAATTACAGAGTGCTAATTGGTACATTCTGTAACCTAGTGAGACAAGAAAGAAAGCCATCACCGCCTTGTATTAATGGGAAAACTCGAAGAGCTCACGGGTCTTCTGGGTGTACCCCAGGTCTCCAAGTGGGCAGTGAAGCAGGAATAGAAGATCAGCCTCTGATTCTTCATCTGCTATTCCCTCTGGGGTTCGTGAACATCAAAACTCAGACAAAGAAAAGACCAGCGCCCACAGTATGCAGCCCCGAGCTACAGAAGGTCCTCTTCAGAATACCTGTAAATGACTCTCTCTGCTAGCAGGGCCAGGGTTAACCAGCAGGGTTAGCCCAGCTCACTCAAAACCTCGGTTATTCTGACCAAGAATCTCCCCCAGATGATGAACCCAGAGCAGTGCCTGGTCACTCATCCAGGAGTCTGTGGAGATAGCTTTGTGGGAAACCTGCCAGTGAACCACAGAAATGCTGTGTACAAACACTGCTTTGAGCTTTATATCAAGTCTTCCTCCTTGTCAGCTCTGCTTGACCAAGCCCCTGGAAAGGGGAATCTGCTATGGAGTTCCCCAGGAAGGCTTCTGCATTTAGACAAGTGCTGCCTCCCTTCTTCTTCCTTGACACTTGTGGCTATGAAGGAAAGGCCAGGAAAATCTCTTAGCAATACTGAGGGCTTCTCCAAGCCCTTAGGAAAGCAGCCAGGAACCTCCACACTGTCTTTTCTGTAAGAAAAGAAACTACAATGTTTCAAGCCCCGAGTCAAACCCAGTGGCTGTAGAATGCGTTCCAGGAAGGGGACTTTTGGGAGATAGTTTCACTAAGTAGGCCAAGCTGGCCTTGAACTCATGGTCTTCCTGCCTTGCCTCCTGAGTGTCCGTGTTACAGCTGTCAACCTCTACACCTGGCTAGGATGACTCTTTGATTTGGAAATGAATCATAGAAAGAAGAAGCATTTTGGAGCTAGATACCTCCCAGTTCTGCCCAATATGGTGAGTTACCAGAACATTCTGAAGTTCAACCTCCTCATCTGCAAACTGTAAATAGTAAGACTTTCTGGAAAGCTGAAATAAGCTAATTATGCCAGTGTGTGGCTATTGGGAATACTGAATTTGTCATTCAAAAGTCTGTTAAATACATGGACCTGCTAGGAAACCATCAATGATTCTTTATACGTTTATAAAATATACTTATAAATTTTCTCATTCTTTAAAAAATGAACAAAATTTGTTTTCCTTTATGACCCATAGTAAAACAAGAACTTCTGGTCGATGTACTTTCACCCATAATGAATAGTTACTCAAGCAAAACTATTTATTGAAGTCGCTGAAACAGGTGGTAAATATTTGTTGAACACATTCTTTGTTTAGATTCCATGCCAGATATCTCCAATGCTAAAAAAGATCAGAAAGATGAGCTGTCCCACTAGGGATGTTTGATTTCTACTAACGGGTGTGCAAAGTTTCCACAGTCAGGAGGAGAGGTTGAGATACAAGTAAAATCCTAGGATGGACTTCCCATCCCTTACCAACTGTAAAGCAGCGCCTGTCCTTCTGCAACTCTACAATGAACATGTTCAAATGACTTCACAGCAAACCCAGATGCTAACACTCAAGGGTTTCCTTTCATTCCAGGAAGAAACTTCGTGTTTCTCAATCTGTAAAGAACCATGGCTTGGGCTCAATCTCAACCCTAATGCTTACAGCCAGGGCATCCCTAGTAGAGTCATTTAGCATCTATTTGTCCCAAGTACTGTGTATAAAACATGGACTACTGTGGTACATGGTACATGGGACCATCCACAAGAACTGAATGAGTTTCAAGGATGTTTGATTCCAGCAGGAACCCTGTATACTCAGTGGCTATTATGTAACTATTTCCCAGGGTGAAATTGTATCTTATACATATTTTTGAGCACAACTGTAGCTTATACATATTTTTTAACACAATTGTAGGTTATACATATTTTTGAGCACAATTGTAGCTTATATTTTTGAGCACCATCACATCTTTGTCAATTTCTGCCTCTTCTATGCTCTGTAAAACCTTATAACTTTTGGTTACAAAGTTAGAGTGTTGTGATAATCTCCTATTTTGGATTGGTCTTTAGTGCCCTTCCCTGTCCTAAATCCCCAGAGTGATAGCTATGGTACTTGAGCTGAACCGTTCCAGCTTGGGCCAAGGTTGGAAAGCCAGGGCCGGGATTCTGTTGTGTGTTCTGCTGGAGTTGGCTCTATACAGGGACTCATGTCGCCTTCCAACTGGAGGATGGCCAATTCCGGCCTCTCTTATGCTCCATCTGTTCTGGCACCATAGGGCCCAGGTCTCCTCACTTCTTTCTCACAGGGTGCTTCTTCTTCCCCGCTCCCCCAACACACATACACACACAGTGCTTCACCTCAATTGTCTCAAGGTGAGCACAACCCCAAAAGATCTGCCAAGCAGAAGTTACATTCCCTCATGCCTCATTCAGATAGCTAGGAAAACAGCCTGGTCAAGCCCGGCCCCAGCCCCAGCCTATCCAACAGCTCTTAAAACTGGAGGGTACGACTTGAGGACACAAATATAAAGAAACACAGCTTTTGATCATTCCACCATGAAATGAGACCAAATGGAGCCCATCTCTCGCTGGACCAGTAGAAACTATAGGAAAATAATTTTCAACATGGAGAACTGGAGAAAACCCGGATTAACTCACTTCTCTAAGCGGTCAAGGGAGAGAGGCGATATGCGCTGTGTGTTACTGCCCTCCAGTGTTCACTGGCGTCCGCGACGCTCGGCTTTTACTGGGAATGGGCCTAGGAGATGTCGATAGCTTGCTTTGTTCAATGTACAGTGAGTTTCCGGGTCTTCCTGTGTTCCAGTTTGGCATTTGAGAGCGTGAGTCTACAAACAAAAATCAGCAAAGTCCCCCAGCAGCCTGAGGAACGCTCCAGGGAGGGAGGGTTGGGTCCCGGAAGCGTTGGTTTGAATGCTAACCCCTGTAGTGCGTCTTCTAAAACTGACACAACTCAGAAAAGAGGAGGCACTCCTAATTTCAGCAGAGCCCACCCAGTCTGCTCTCCATAACAAAAGTCGACGGTCTATCTCTAAGTGACTTTTAGATATTAGGGGTCTGTGCTTTGGGGTTTGACAAAAAACAATGAGCCGATTGATCTCTCCTCAGCCTGTCTGAGGACAGAGGGCAGTTGCAGCCGGTTGCTTCTGAGTAAAGACTTCATGAGGTCTGGAAGATAACTGGGCATTTCCTCAGGTTCCTTCTGAAGCCTGTGCCCATTTTCATGCCCGAGAAGATTCATCTTTCCTCATAGTGTCTCTTTTCCCCATCGTCAACCCACAAGGATACTGATTTTTTTTAAAAATGTAACTGCACTGTGTGTGTGTGTGTGTGTGTGTGTGTGTGTGTGTGTGTGTGTGTGTGGTCTATTTGTCCTAAATTAATCTTAATCTTTTCTTAGACTGCAACTCCCAGAAATATCATAATCTTTATTCTACAGAAGTGGTTCGGAGAAGACCAGGAGAAGCAGTTAGATCTGAACTTAAATGCCTGGCTGCAATGGGCCTCCACTCATTGTCAGCCTCTGCTGCATTTCCTGACAAAACTGCAAAGAAAGGCAATAAATATATGGCATATCTTTTTTAAAGAGTTGAATAAGAACATTGTTTTAATTGGGGACACTTCAGACACTGTTGACCACAAGTCACCGGCTCGAGTTCTGTGTCATCTACCTCTTTAGTGATGTTCACAGCAAAAGAGGTGAGCGCATCAGAAAGAAATCCTCACCACGGCACCACTGTGGACGTGTTCCAGTCAGCTACAGCCACGCTGTGAGGCCTGTTCCCAAGCACAGAGTCCAGCACTGTGGAGGACAGCATCAGCAAGCTTTCCCTCGATCCCGTGTTCATTACCACAGCTACTAAGAAACAAGCAACTCCCATTTTCTTCCATTTCAGAGACCTTTGGATCTTTACAACTGGTTTCAATGTCCTAGGAGGAAATTTGAGTGAGTTTTGTCCTTGTAAGAAACTATCAAGGAAGGCAATGTCAAAGAAGTTTGGATATGTCCTCTTAAAACCCAAAAGGAAATAGTGAAACTGGTTTCTAATTCCAACTTCAGAGAGAGCTGTTGATAAGCACAGGACTTTAGAATGGAAATCATCTTTTATTCAAGCCTGCCATCTTGAGGTCAATTAGAGAAACACTTAGTCTTTTTGAAAAATCTATGCCAGATAACAAGTGTGTGTGTGTGGGGGGGTTGTTTTGTGTTTTGTTTTGTTTTGTTTTTTTGGTTGGGGGGCAGGTAGGGCATGGGGGCGGGGTACCCTGAGAAATTTCAAAACAAATACTAAGGTGCAAAGTAAAACCAAGAACTACTATTGGTGCAGGAACAGGCAATGGGCATTTGATTCAATCATGGTCTTGGTTATACTTTCCAGGAAGAGACTGCCAGGAACACACGCACAGTTGAACGCTTGCTGCCCCCATGAGAAAGTTCTGCAGCTCAGCAAGGGTACCAAGGTGCTGGTCCTAGCATCCCACTTCCACAGAGACAAGGATTTGGATTGGAGATATGATGCATCTGTTAGGCTCGACGAATCGGTATTGATAGATTATTATTGATCATTTATCCAGGTGTCTTTAAATTTCCTTACTTAGTTCCTAATATCCCACCCCCTGATTTTCAGGATCAAGGACTGGACCCCAGAGTCTGCCCATGCTACACAGGCACACAACACTACAGCTTCACTACACTCTGAGCCTGTAAAATGTCCTCTTGCAGTCCCAGAATTCCATCTAGATAACATGGAGCCAGCCATTATGTCACGGTCATCTGTTGGGTCTGACGGCCTCTGGCTTGTTTCTGGTCACCACAACAGTTTGGGGGGGAGGTTGTCTTGGCTCTTTTGCCACCTGGCTCTACCTAATGTTTTCCCTGTGTTTGAGCTGGGGCTTTGGGGTTCTGGGGAGGAAAGAGGTAAGGGTAATGCTTACCCCATCTCTAGGCAAATTCCATCAACATTGCATGTATTGGAATACACGGAGAGGTAACAACTGACCCTCATTCAGGTGTCTTCAAAATCACTTATTTGTGTCTATTTGAGCATATACATTATATTATACATTGGATTACAATACAATACAGATGGATGGATGGATGGATGGATGGATGGATGGATGGATGGATGGATGGACATCTAGCTACATATCCCAAGCAGGCTATATTGTTAGCCTGGCATCAAAATCCCAATCTCCTAAGGGCTGAGATACAAGCTTGCCCTGCCAAGGCCAGCTTTATTTATTTTTGTGGATCTCAGTGCTCTTAGAGCCCTCTGGGTTGGTCCCTGCCTCCTCTGACATCCTCTTATGGGCACATTCTCTCTTTTGAGTAGCTGCTTCTCTTTCTGGCACAACACAGTGTTTGAGGCCCATCTCATGTAATTTAGCTCCAGTTCTTGGATCGGCCAGTATTCTAAGACACTTGTTAACGGAAGCCCAGACTTCAGTTGTAGGTAGCTGTGCGCACTGCTGCTGCAGTACAAAAGTCATTGGTACTCGATGCTCTCCACTGAGTTAACCAGAATCTTCAACTCTGATACATTACTCTTACATCATTCTAACCTTCTCTTGCTATTCATGATTTTCATAATACACAGACTGGTATTTCTGACTCCTTCAATTGCACACATGCACGTGCTGACATACATACACATAGAGACACGCAGATAACGGACACACAGTAACACACACACACTGCCTGCACAGGAAAAATGTGTCAAATAGACTGCAGTAAGAACTTACATTCTCATCCATGAGCATTCCTAAAATGCTCACACCCTCCGTGAGTGTAATGAAATATTTGTGAATGTAAAATTCTGGCATTGGAGTCTTTGGAGGTACAATGTTTGCTTTAATCATTGTGCTAACTCATAAACTAGTCCTTTAACTTGAAGGGATCGCTGGCTAAGAGATAATCAAGGTCAGTGTGTTTAACTTGCACCATTTACCCAAGTAGTTTTAAAACACTAATCTAGTATGCATACCAACTTACCTAAAGTTTGAAAACACTTACAAAAACCTAATTAATCTTATCTTTTATTGTCCTGTAAGTCCTTCTCCACACAATTTTTATGTTAAGTACTTTATTATGTTGTCCAAAGACATTTCTATTTTAGTTTACTGCTATCATCTTATGATAATGCAGTGGACAAAAACTTGCAGGGCACGGGTCCTGGGTTTGACCCTGGAACCCATGTAAGGATGAGGGGAGAGAAACGACTCCATAAAATTGTCTTCTGGCCTCTACATGTGCATGGAGAGGCACATGCACACCCTAGTATACAAATATTAATAATAATAATAATAATAATAAATAATAATAGAAATAAGAGTCAAATTACCTTTTTGTTTGTATTGTATCTCACCTAAATGTTAATCATCCACATATAATCAAAAACTGAACAAAGGGTCTAGAAAGTACATTTTAACTATTGCAATTTTTACTTAAAACCTTGTATATTTTAATAATTAAACATTTTAAACTCATGCTGATTATCATTGTATTTAATTTAATATATACACACACAAATAATTTTAATTCTAGAGAAGCTATGAAAGTAGTGGTAATTCATTTAATTCATAAAACAATATAGGATAATTTGAATTATGAGAAATTTAACCGAACCTTTGAACAAATCAAAATATTGTGCTAATAGTATTTCTACAGGGTAAAATAATTTAAAAAAACCCTCTAAATCATGATAAACTCCTCTTTTATTTTGCAATTCAGAATTTTTTCTTACTATCTATAGTTATAAAAAGAAGGGCTGTGTGCAAAGACAAATTCCAGGACTCATAAAAACAGAAACAGCCTCTTAACTCTTCCTTCAGGTTAGGAAATATTTGCTATTTATCTGCATTATATATTTCTACTATGTATGAAAATGAATGACTTTAAGTAATTCTTTAAGATTTATAAAAGCAAATTGCAAGCAGAGCAAAAATGTTTTATGAAGTCACACAACCAAAAATGACATCACTTACTAAACATTGTGGACAAGAAGACAACTCCTCTGTCAGACAAAGTGGCCTTGTCTTTCAGGTAAGAAGGATGAAATTCTCACAGAGTTTTGTTTTTATTTTTCCATAAAACAATATGTTCTCTGGACAATTGTGCTCATGTCCAAATGTCACCTGCTGGTCCACAAAGTCTCTTGTCTTGCATGTAAGAGGCCAGAATCGTTTTGTGCTCAGGATCCATGGTGAAGGGGGCAGAAGTTGGCCTGGAAGTAAGGTATTTTAGGTTACGTTGATCCTACAGGAGACAAATGATTCTACTTAGAACGATGATACTTGTGTAACTATCTCCAAAATTTACCGGAGGGACCAGACATCATTATATAGGAACAGTTAGACTAAACAAAGCAAAGACATCCTCAAGAACACAAGGACAAGAGCTAGAACTTCCTCAGGAGAAAGGGAGGCCAGGTTTGGTTGTGTGCTAGTCAGGGCTGCTGCTTAGAATCAATGACTTTTCAAACCACATGTGACTTTCCATGCATCCTTTGGATCACTCAGGTGCCTCAGTCCCATGGGAGAAAGATTCAGCTACCCAAGGAAAAGATTTCCCCAAGAGTACTCATCAAAGGGCTCCTGACTTTCTCACTTACAAGGCTGACTGCGGGGAGCAGTGTCAGGCGTTTGCCCATTCTGTACTTAGAGACGTGCCCTCTATAAACATACAGAATTCCAGACACTCATGGCAAGAAGTCAGGACAAAGGATTATGTGGTACAAAGTTGGAAAATAATTTTATCAAAGAAGCCTTTAACACTCTATCAGATAACAACCACAAATATACTCTATTTCTAGGAGATCAAAAGGAACCCAACTCGAGATGCCTTCCCAGAAGCATCAGCGTTCATGTACAGTGTGAATTCCTCTCTCTGATAAGGGCAGATACAGAACAGGGGGAAAAGAAGTTCAGATGTGTGCATGAATACTGACTTGGGGGTGACTTGGGGGTCCTTGTGCAGATAGAGAAGGCCTCAGCTGAATATTGGCAAAGGTGCATTTTTTGCCAAGCATTACTGGAAACATACTAGAGTTAAATAAACTGAGTCATGACTCATTGCAGCAAGAAAAAAATTGCACACAACAGAGAGCCACAGGACATCTAAACAGGACTTATCCGAAAGAACTTGCTGTGAGGTCTGGTAGATGCTTCATGAAGTAAGGCTGTGCTCTGGAGTTAATGCTGTCAGAAACACAGCACTCATGTGTTGGTGTCTTGAGAACTCTCTTTATGCATAAAGAGAGAAGGCTGGAGTGAGGTAGGTACCTGGTGGAGAAAGCAGTCACACTTGTGCACAAAGATGCACATATGCTGGGGCCATTCCCGTGGTTTGGAGACAAGTTTATTCCTCTATCTCATAGTTGTTTGGGGAATGAAGGAAGTTAGAACAATACCTATATGACCATCTATGTTCAAGCATAAGATTAGAGAGGGGCCTTGTTTTATCTTGGAGTAGTCACAGGCTAGTTCTCTTGTGATATTGGTTATTTGATAGGAAGTCAGCAAGGTCAGATCGTTTCAACTCGAAGGCCTTATGACAGTACCAAGCAGCTCGAAGATGACAGTGGCTACTTTCATCTTTCTTTGTAAAAGTCCAGAACATCGAATCAGAAATAATAGACAGATACCAGATAGGTGATAGACAGATAGATAAGAAATAGATATTCCCAGTCAAGGTTTTTAATTCTTAAAGCCAGTGATTAAAATCTATGTAAAAGGTGTTTTGTTTTAAGACTTTTAATGGGTTAGGAATGAATGTTTTGCTTGCGTGCAGATGTGTGCACTGCATGCATGTAGTACTCGAAGAGGTAAGAATATAGCATCAGATCCCTAGACCATGTTGGAGGTAGGAGTTGAATTTGGATCCTCTGAAAGAGCAGCAAGTGCTCTTAATCATTCAACTATCCTTCTTCCCACAAAGGGGGTTTTGATAGCGCTACTGAATCAATAATGAGAAGGTTTTAAGATTTCTAACAAATACCCAAGTTCTCGTGAGGCTTACCCAAAACAGATAGAACTTGAAGTAGGATTGAATATTATTAGTATTATACCACTGGACTGGTTAAGTCTATGCATCCACTTGAGCGCTTCATGGAGCAATGACCTAAACATCACCCTGGACTGTCTGCGTGGTTACTTCTCAATAAGACTTACATTTGAATTAGTAGACTGGGTAAAGCAGTTTGCCCTCCCTAATGGGCCCTGCCCAATCAATAAAAGATGTGAACAGAGCAAAAGGGGTGATTTAAGAGGGGGCTCCTCTACCTGAGGCTTTTGTGCTGGTGCATCTGTCTGCTGCCTTTAGACACAAAGTGAAACATTACCAGCTTTTAGAGTAGAACTCTGCCATCAGCTCCCCTGGGAATATAGTCCATTGACTGAATTTGTTGATGGGGGCTCTCTGTCTCTGTCTCTGTCTCTGTCTCTGTATCTCTCTGTCTCTGCCCCCCCCTGTGTGTGTGTGTGTGTGTGTGTGTGTGTGTGTGTGTGCACGTTTGTGTGCACACGCTCTTGGGTCCATGCATCCTAATCAAATATCAAGTTACATATTGATATCAGTGGTGTGAGTCTTTTGCAGAAAGTTCATTAAATCATTTCTTGGACATTTCTCATTTTAGAAAATATTTTAAAAACCTAAAGTAAAAATTAAAGTATCTTTTGAAAAGAAAAAGAGCAATGAAGTTTTTTTCTCTTTTGATAGAAACTGTTTTTAATGTTCTTAAACTAAAGAAGTTTCTAACAGCTCCGCAGGGGTCATCCCTTTAATGGAAGGATGTGCTCAATTGACAAGTCCTCCCTAATGCACAGACTGATCGATTTCACTAACTGCTGCAGGTCTAAGCTTTTTTTATAGTGACTTTTCCAAGAGATCACAAACACAGGACAGTTCAACTTCCTAAGATATAAGTATGAAACTTTTAGATATCTCAGTAATACTATAAGTGAATGCCAAAGCTGTATTGATGAGGCCAAAGCCCACACAGCACATCATACTATTGAAGAAAGGAGGTAGGGACAAATAATTCATTAGAAAATCTTCATATGTAATTCCCCCTGGGTTATATCTGAGTTGAGCTTCACTGACTAATACATTTCAAAGGAATATGTGTGCATAAATCAGGGTGTGAACTGTACAATCATGGGGATTTGGGCAGTAACGTTTCTAGATGGACATAAAGCTACCCTTGCAGTGATGTTTGGTTCACTAAATCCAGTCCAGACACTGGAATTCATAAGCTTTTCCACTTACCCACACATCTAGGGGCACAGCAGTGCCTTTGACTCAATGATTTTTACAGCTGGAGACACCAAAGCCTCAGTATCAATTTAAAAGAAAGTATCTATTTGGAAGTCATTGAAACCCTAGGAGATTGGACCAGACTTACTGATAATTAAAGAAGCAAATATGAAGCAAGTAGGTTTCAGACAGTAGGAAAACATCCTAAATGTAAATTACAATGGGCAGGGTAAATTGGTTCTGAACTTATATATCAATCTTGGAGTAGTCTTTAAAATATTCCTTGTTCATTTGTTTATTCCTATGTATGGAAAGCAGAGTCTAGATAGATTCTAGATAGAATCTAGTGTAGACATTGTTAGGAGAGATGTAGGTCCACTTTCTACATTTGCTAACCAGGGCTTGCTGGTGTTGCACTATGACCTTAAAGCTAAGCATAAGATCAATTATCTCCCCACAGGATATCAGCCCTGAGAGATTCAAGGGCTATATGAGGTCTGTGGGATTTCATATTTGGTTTGAAGAATCCAGGTCAGGATTGCATACTAACAAAGGGCTTCAGAGTTCTGAGCTTGGCTTGCCTACATATTTCCTCTAGGGTTAGCTTCTGAGAATAATTTTTCTTTTAGAGTCAACTGAGGAATTAAGGTGATTAAGGCTCGCCTGGCTTATAGCTAAATGGGTAGTCACCCCTCCCGTTCTCATGTAAACTGTTTACATGGAAGGAAGGTAGTGGATAGCAGACTAACAATTTTCAAGTATTATCTCTTTAATCCTTGCAAAAAGCCCTGGGAGACAGCTGGTCTTCAGTTGTCACAGGGGGACAGGAACCAACACAACGTAAGGAGGGCCGGTAGGAAATGCTGTGATTGGGCAGGGGTTACCATTGTGGACTTCAGTTAAGTGGTTCGTGAAACTATAGTATCATAAAGATCGATCATATGGAGAAAGTTTTAATCAGCTCCTCCGATCGTGACCAAAAAAAAAAAAAAAAAAAAGTGTAAGGGGAAATAAAACCTTTGAAACACTGCAGTGACAAACAAACCTATGTTTCATGATATTTTAGAGCAGCTCTAGAGATAATGCCAGGGGTGAGTTTTTCATGTGTTGTCAAAGCACCCACGCTCAGAGCACATTTTGTTCTGGCAATTGAGGCATGTAGTGTCACCGTGCAGTACCCTGATGTCAGCACTAAAAAGGGTCAGTTCCGCCTACTCCTTGCCTGCTATTACCTAATGGCAGGGGAAGAGCACACGCCTAAGGATAAAGAAGGGCACACATATTTCACGGGCTTTGGCTCAAAGAAGACCCGGATATGAAGAGGCTAGTTGGCTAAAGAAGGAGTATCCATAGTGATAGCCTGAAGGAGGAGTCACAGTGAGCACCTCCTCTAGAACCAGCTCCAAGGCCTTCCATAGTGCCCGCTCTCATGCCGCTTGTCTTCCCTTGCGTGGTCCAGCCTCTCCAGCCAGACCTCTCCAGCTCTCTCTGCCGAGACCTGTGCATATGCCTCCAACCTCTCTCCTCTCCAGGGATTTCCTAAACCAAAAATCTTCCTTTAATCTCTATAGAAACCCTAGGGATTTGGGATTCAGTTGCCAAATATTTTAATCAAAGCAGGTTGGTCTTTTCTTCTTTTTATGAACTTTGACAACTACTATACAAACTGTTAGAGCTAGATTGTTTCACATAGATTAGAGGTGCATAGATTAAGTTTTCAAATTTGTATTGTAATCTACCTTTCACTTATAGAACAAATAACTGTATTTGTTCTTTGGGTTTCTTTTTCCATCATTCAGACACCAAGTACATTTTAAAACCAAAGGAGGCGACTTTAATTAATTTCCTTCAGAGGACACAGTATATAACTCACAGAATTGCCTTTACCTGGCTACTGTCACCTAGACATTAAGATTGGGGATGAGGGTGCCACAGACACACATGTCTAAAATCTGATTAGGGTGTGAGGAAATAGGTGACAGTAAAGTGCTCAAAAATGAGATCCTGGGTTCCTCCTCAAACCCATGGAAAGTGCCAGGTGTGAAAGTGTGTCCCTGCAATCCTAGCACTGGAGGGGCAGAGGCAGGAGGAACTCTGGGACTAGCCCAGCTTAACTGGTGAGCTCCAGACACTGCCTTGGCCAAGAAGATAGACCGGATTCCCAAGGGTAGTGCTGAATGTTGACTTCTAACCTTCCTATACACAGATATGCCCTAACCCACAGATACATACATACATGCATGCATACTTACATACTTATATACATACATATATTAAAGTGAAATAAATATGGAAATACCTTCAGGAAAAATTGAAAGCATATCAGTTAACCCTTTGTTCTGAACTGAGCAGCACACACGTGACTCTGGCTTGCTCTGCAATTATCATTTCAAATAAACAGGTGCATCTTGGAGAAACACAACTCCACGATGGGATTGCCTGTGCTCCATTATCTCTATTCAGCTCTCCCCTCTGAGGCAGGAATCATGTTCCCCAGACTGTTTTTGGTCAGGGTTTGGTTGTGCCAATGTGGGGTAGTTGTCTGTGATTAGGGGAGATAAGTCATGATGACACCATGATCTAAACAGGTCCCTTCCCCAGCCCAGCTGTGTCCCTCAGATCCTATGCCCCCTTAGGATGGGCTTTAGGATGCTCCTGCTGTCAGCCCCATTTCTGTGCCTCTCTTAATAAAATCTTTAGATCCCTCACAGTGGCTCTATTTTAAGGAATGACGTCAAATGCTTCATGTGTGGCTTAAATTTCCAAAAAGGAAACAGTTCATAAAATCGTGCAGTATTTGATTGTTGAAGAAGGCTAACAACAGTAAGCAACAGAACAAGTGGAAAACCTATTTTTTTGTTCTTACAAATGCCTGAATTCACACAAACAGAGTAAATGTCTGAATGCAGATTGGGCCTCTGTGAAAGCTGTCCGTCCGTGTGAACGAAAAGCTAAGGTTTCAGCTTAGGAAGCGTTGCCTTTTACTGACTCCTCTCCCTTATTCCAAGAAAGCTGGCTGTAGAACACAATTCTCAAGGGTCATTTGGCATATTTCCCAGCATGCCTCTTGTCTGACCCTAGCTACACTACAGTGTTATATTCTGCTTGTTAATATCTGAACAGGAGCTCTGCTGGCTCTGAATGCATCCAGCTGACATTGGCTAGCCGGCTTCTTGTAAAGTGTTTGACCTTCTCATCCTCTCCATGTGTTAACATTACTTAAGGAATGCACGTGTTAAAAAGCTTGGTGCCCTGAAATTGCTGAAGGACAAGGTCACACAAATTCAATATATGCATAACTTATTCTTCACAGTTGAGGAAATCTATGGTTCAATTCTATATACCTTTAAAAAAAATGCAAAGAATCACTGAGTCCTCACTGAGTCTGGTCAGGTCATTTCCTCCTGTGCAACACTGTTGTATCAATCTACCTCATCTGCCTTGAAATTCTATGAGTTTCAGGATAGTGATGAATATATATTTAATATATTTATTAATTAATTAATATATATATTAAATTTAGTGTACAGTGAGACTAGTAAGAAGTTGCATTTTAAACAGTAAACACATAAGGTTATAATTAATTATATTTAAAGTGTTTTCCTTAGTAAAGACTATGTTAAATGCACATTAAAATGTGTGTGTATGTTGAGGAGAAGAACTAATTGTACACACTTGACTGTCTTGCTACGTAGCACTATACTTACTGTACTATGGTTGTGTAGACTTTTCCTCGGTAACAAAAACCCCACTAAATTGCAGTGGTGCTTTACATCAGAAGTCTGAGATACGCAGTTTGATCGAGCATAGTCCGACTTGGTAACTCTGTGGAGCCTTTTTTTTCTCAGTCATTGTATTATCAGTTTCTGTGCTCAGGACACAGATTCCTTTCCTCAGTGTGGTTAAGTTCCTGTTGTGTGCAAGCCAGTAGGACTACAGCCATGAAGACAACCTGAGTCCAAGTTCTTGCCCCTGTGGGGACCTAGAGATGCTAAGCCCTAGCATGGAGACCTCGGGATGCAAAGCCCTAGCATGGCACATTGTATATTGAAGAACAGCGTGAGCACTGTCTGCCTCCTCCTTCCTTTCTTTGTAGGGTCTTGGGTTAAAGGCATTCTCTAGCCCCCCTGAAAGGCTCCCCAGACTCTTCACGCAAGCCAAAAGACCCGCATGGGACAAGAATCCTTCCCTACACCCAGAGGAAAGAACCAGTTCCATGAGTATATGAATAATCAGGACTTGCCCAGGGCCAGCACCTCATTACCTCACTTTTCATGATGCAAGGCCCTGATGAGAATAGGAGTGGGGTAGCAAGTATACCTCAAGCCCATCAAGGCCATACATGCCTAACTTACAGATAACATCATGCTAAACTGAGAAACAACGCAAAGCATTTCCACTAACATCAGGGACAAAAATGACGATTCATTCTCTCCACTCCTATTTAATTCAGTGCTTGAAGACTTTGCTAGAGCAAGAGAAGAAAATAAAAGTGATGCAAATAGGAAAGAAGATGTCACAAAATCCTTGTCAATGATATTCTACACCTAAAAGACTATAAAGACTGCCCTCCTATATACCAATAATAAGCACATTGAGAAAAATCAGGGAAACCCCACTCACAATTGCCTGAAAAATTAAAACACTTTGGCATCAACCTAACCAAGGGAATAGAAGACCTCTTCAATGACAACACCAAAGGAAGAAACTGAGGCAGACCCCACAAGATGCACAGAATCCATATGCTCTTGAACTGGAAGAGCCAATGCTATGAAAATGGTCATCCAACCAAAAGCTGCTGATATATCCAGTGCAAAGTTAAAGATGTCACTCTTTGTAGGGGGGGGGGGGAGTCCTAGTTCATAAGAAAGCAAAAAAAGACTCTAGACAGTCAGAGCATTGGTGTGAAAAAAGAATAGTGCACAAAGTATTACTATAACTAATTTCAAGGCACTCAGGCTTGAATCATGTATAAGCATGGTACAGTTACAAAACGAACTTCCAACCCATGGACCAGAAGAGAGGGCACTGATAGAAGTCCACACAGCCACAGACACCTGCTTTTTAGCAAAGTTGTCCCCAATCTGCTCTTAGTTTCTTTCCTGTTACTGTGATAAAATGCTCTGACAACGCACTTTCAGGTAGAAATAGGTTTGTTTTTTATTGCGGTGGTGTTTTTGTTTGCTTGTTTTTCCTGGCTCACAGTTCAAAAATTCAGATCATCATGAAGGAGAAATCAAGATGACAGGTACGCGAAGCAGCTGGTTCCATTCCACCCATAACTGGGAAGCAGAAAGAAAGGAATGCATGCTAGTTAGTACACAGCGAGTTTTCTTAGTTTTGTACAGTTCAGGGTCCCTGCCCAGGAAATGCTCTCCCCAAAGTTAAGATGGGTTTTCCCACATTGATTAACTTAATCAAGACAATCCCTCATAGACATGCCCAGAAGCTAAGTAATCCTTTACAGGTGTGCCTGGGAAATACAGGCTGATCTCCTAGGTGAGCCCAGATTCTGTCCTGCTGACAATGCCATCTGCATTGGAGAAGATAGCCATTTCTACAAATGGTGCTGGAAAACTGGGTATCCACATGTAGAAAAATAGGTTGTACTCTCTCACCCTACACACAAAAGAAATTCTAAATAGATCAAAATCCTTAATGTGAGACCTGGAACTTTGAAATTGATAGAGGGGAAAATACTCCAAGATAAAGACTTGTACAAAAAGTTTTTTCTTCCTCTTTTCAAAAAAAAAAAAGTTCTTCTCTCATACAATACATCTTGACCATAGCCTCCTCTACCTCCAATCCCTCAAGCTCTCTCCCCATCTCTCCTCTTCCCAAGATCCAATGTTCCTACACTTCCTTCAGAAAAGAGCAGGGCTCCCAAGGATATCAATGGAACATGGCACAGCAGGATGCAATAAGATCCACAAACCATGGTCTAAGCCTGGACAAGGCAACCCAGTAGGAGAAACAGGTCCCAAGAGCAGGCAAAAGAGTCAGAGACACTCTTGTTCCCTCTGTTAGGAGTCCCACAAAACCCCAAGATGCACAACCATAACTTATATGCAGAGGACCTAGCACAGAGTCATGGAGGCTCTGTGATTGATGCAGTCTGTGAGCACCTATGAGCACTGCTTAGCTGATTCTGTGGGTCATATTTTCCTGACTCTTCTGGCTTCTAAAATCCTTCTCCCCCTCTTCCCTGAGGTTGGCCTAATGTTTGGCTGTGGTCTCTGCATCTGCTCCCATCAGCTGCCAAAGGAAGTTAATCTGATGACTGGGCTAAGCACTGGTCTATGAGTATAGCAGAATAGCATTAGGAATCATTTTATTGACTTCTTTTTTACATCCAAACGTACCTGGTTTTATCCTAGGTCTCTCTCCAGGACATCCAGCTTCCAGTTTCTGGCCAACCAGGCAATGTTGGGCATGTGCTTCCCCTCTTGGCTTGGTCCTCAAGTTAGACCAGTCATTGGTTGATCTCTCCCACAAGCTCTGAGTCACCATTGCCCCAGCACATCTTGTAGGTAGGACAGGCTGTATGTCGAAGATTTTGTGGCTTGGTTGGTGTCCCAGTTCCACCATTGAAAGTCTTGTGTAGCAGAAGGTGGCTAGTTCAGCCTCTATATCCTCTATTCATAGGAAATCTTCACTAGGACTCCTTAATAGGATCCAGGAAGTTTCCACGGCACTGGATTTCTACATTGCCTCCCAAGAGCCTCACCCCTCCCCATTTCTAGCTTATTTCACTGTGATGTGTGTGTGTGTGCTCATACATGATCAAATGTGTGTGTGTGTGTGTGAGAGAGAGAGAGAGAGAGAGAGAGAGAGAGAGAGAGAGAGAGAGATTATAATTGAGAATAAAGTACTATCTAATAAAGCTTCCCCCCCAAAATCATAGGTTATTAAATATAAATCTCAGGATCAAAATTAAGCTACCTCCCTATGATTGGTTAGTCAGGCCCTTGAGACCCCACAAAACAATTCAAACAATTCCCACTACTGTGGTCTGTTTACTGGGATTAGATGGTTAGACCTTACTGAGAAGACATGCATGCTGTGGTATACGGTCAGAAAAATCAAGCTGGAACTGGTCCCTGATGATTAGATACCTGAGTGCTGGAAAGTGTCATGCAGGCCTCTGGGAGGAAATTTCACACACTTCTCACTGGCCAGGGAAGGGTATACACTGTCATGGGGGAACCAAACACTCTCTTCGTGGAGTTCATTCCTAGTCCTCAGGAGGGACTGTAAATCTAGTTAAAAGCCTAGGCTAGGAAGTCATAGGCACCCGGGGAAAAGCTACTGTTGTTGTTTCGCTAAATGGACATGATGTGCCTATCAAACTGTCTTCTAAATAAATATTTATGTTTATGTCCATAGATTAAGACTGCCGTCAGCTGTGGTCAGAGAGGTGGCTTTCTCCAGTGGACAGTGGTAACTTAAGAAATTCATAACTTGCCGAAGTGACGTCAGTAAGTGATTACTTAGGGTTCTGCTCTAATGGGCTAGCCAAATCACCTTCTCTAAGGATCACCAAAGAGGGACCGAGAGGATATAAGAACTAGAAGAAGGGGTGTCATTTTGTGGAAGGGTGGAATGCTAAGTTCTGGTCATGTCATGGCCACTGTACTCATTTTTTTAATTAGATATTTTCTTTATTTACATTTCAAATGTTATCCCCTTTTCTGGTTTCCCCTCTGAAAATCCCCTATCCCCTCCCACCTCCCCCTGCTCCCCTACCCACCCACTCCCATTCCCAGTCCTGCCTGGCATTCCCCTATACTGGGGCATAGAGCCTTCACAGGACCTAGGGCTTCTCCTCCCATTGATGACTGACTAGGCCAACCTCTGCCACATAAACAACTAGAGCCACAAGTTACACCATGTGTTTTCTTTGATTGGTGGTTTAGCTCCAAGGAGCTCTGGGGTTACTGGTTAGATCATATTGATGTTCCTCCTATGGGACTTCAGACCCCTTTAGCTCCTTGGGTACTTACTCTAGCTACTTCATTGGGGACCTTGTGCTCCGTCCAATGAATGATGATGAGCATCCACTTCTGTATTTGCCAGGCACTGGCAAAGCCTCTCAAGAGACAGCTATATCAAGTTCCTGTCAGCAGGCTCTTGTTGGCATCTGCCATAGTGTCTGAGTTTGGTTGTTAATTATGGGATGGATCCCCAAGTGGGGCAGTTTCTGGACGGTTGTTCCTTCAGTCTCTGCTCTGAACTTTGTCTCTGTAATGCCTTCCATGGGTATTTTGTT
>NC_034595.1:37169378-37171950 GCF_900095145.1 Mus pahari | reverse complement strand
TATATATATATATATATAATATTTAGGACTGGTAAAGATCTTTTCCCAATCTGTTGGTTGCCTTTTGGTCTTACTGACAGTGTCCTTTGCCTTACAGAAGTTTTGCAGTTTTATGAGGTCCCATTTGTTGATTCTTGATCTTACTGCACAAGCCATTGCTGTTCTGTTCAATAATCTTTCCCCTGGGCCACTGTACTCTTAAACTTACATAAGCTGTGGATATCTACATGATAGGAACAAGTTGAGTCTGCTAACATCTTCTCATAGAACGGGGAGTCCTCATGGCTCCTTGGAAATCTAGAGGCAGTTAGTTAACAGTTACTGCAGAAGAGAGAGAGAGAGAGAGAGAGAGAGAGAGAGAGAGAGGCCATGCTCTTAATAAATAAATAAATAACTTTATTGCTCTTTATTGCTTATGTAAGCAAGTCTAATGATGCTCATTGGGTCATCCCCATACTGAAAAGGATATGAAAGTAGGAAGAGGACTCTTGGGAAGAGTAATGAGATCATCAGGAGTGGGCGGGAAACAAAGAGGAACCAGGGTCAATATGGTCAACATCTGTTTGAAACTCATAATTAAATCCATTGTTCTAGACAATTAATATAGGCTAATACAAAGTGGTTTGTGGTTGCTTGGCAGGCAGCCATTTATGTTTTTATAAAATAATTTTTCATCTATATAGCTGCTGCATACAAGAGAAGCCATAAGTGACATAGAAAAGAAGCTTAAGTTTTAATTCAAGGGGTCTTCCACTCAGTAAGATTCAAGCGCAAAGGCTGGCCCTTTGTAGTCAGTGGAAGTGGGGAGGGGACAAGAGAGGACAAGAGGGGTTGATCTGGTCAAAATAGGTTATGCACAAGTATGGAGACGTTAGAATGAAGTGCAACAGCATGTATAACTAGTTGATACTAAATGAAACTTTTTAAAACTATTCAAATGTAATAAAAAATTCAGCAATGTATCAGGACAGGAGGCCAATATACAAAACCAATGGTGTTTCTGCATGTTAGCAATAAATACATGGAAATTAAATTTAAAGTATATTATTCCAAATAATGTATCATTTAAATCTAAAGTATATTATTCCAAAAATTAAATATCTATATGTTAATTTTATGTAACATGTATAAGATCTAAATATTATAAAAATATGGAAAGAAATAAAGGAAAATATAAATATGTAGAGATATAGACATTGTAGGTGTATACGCATAGCTAAAGGAAATTATGTCACCTGGGCTGACAATTATACAAAGGAACCATAGACCAAGATAAACTCCAGTTCCAGAAATGAGAAACCTCCTTCTGAAGGGTATAGGTCAGGATAGTCCAAGTGATTCCCTAAACAACACAGAGTATTTATGTAGTTCTTGGCTTCACCTCAGAGACTGATAGAATGCTTCTGTTGCTGAAGACCCCACACACTTAATGCACAATACTCTGGTGATTCAAGCTGACTCTCTCCTGAATGCTTCCTTCCTGCAGTCTTCCTTCTGTGATGCCAGAAAACACTATGCAACTCGAGAGAAGCAATTAGTAGTTCTATGAAGTTGCAACATTTATGGACCCTGACAATGACCAGCATGGCAAGATATCTGTAAAGGTACAATAAATGGCATTCACATTCGGTGGTAACCAATGGCTGTTTAAGTGGACTTCAGGCCCACTCAACAGGAGGCAAATCATACATGGTAATAAAAATCTGTCCATCTGCCTGGGGTTAGTGACATCATAGACCATAGGAAAGAATGGCCTATCACCATGTTGTTAGGGCAGCATAATCCCTCATTACATCCTAAATCTTATCCTTATACCCATTAATGAGCATCCGCACCAGCCTTCATCAAAGAAACTTCTCTTACCATCAGATAGGGGCCACCACAGAAAGCTGCAATTGGTCACAATGCAGAGGTAAACAAAAAACTATGGAAACTCAATCTCAAAGGATACATTTACATCACAGCTCCCACATCTATGATTTAGGAACATCTGAGAATACTGTGTGGAATGGCAATACCAATAGACCTGCTAATGCGGAAAGGGGAATATTTCATCCAAGCCCCACTCATAGGCCAGGAACTATAGGCAGCTAGTAACTAGTGAGAGAGGGAGGATGAGCCTTACCAAAGGACAATACGCTTCCTGAGCTAGTCAGTATCACATGGTGAGCCCTGAAACCACATATGCACAAACAATAGAAACAAACCCAGAAGGCTGTATTTGTATATCTGTGAGTGCGCGTGCGCGTGCGCACACACACACACACACACATACACACACACGCACACACATGCACACACATGCACACACACACACACACACACACACACATACACATGCACATGGCCACCCCTGCCATCTTTCTTCTGAACCCCAGGGGAGGAGGCTAAGCACTCAGGAGGACTCTCCACACCACAGGTCCTGGAGATCATGGGTCCTCAGGATCAAGCGAGGAGAGTCAGCCTACATGGAGGGCTCTGACCCCAGGACTGAGAAGGAGGATCAGAGCTCCAGACATCTGGACACCTGCCTTGCAAGAGGAGAGCTTGCCTGCAGAGAGTGCTCTGACCA
>NC_034595.1:37167987-37169367 GCF_900095145.1 Mus pahari | reverse complement strand
AGGAGGAGAAAGAAATTAGGGAAACAACACCCTTTACAATAGTCACAAGGTATTTACAAAATACCTTGGTGTGACTTTAAGGAGGTGAAAGATCTGTATGACAAAAACTTCAAGTCTCTGAAGAAAGAAACTGAAGAAGATCTCAAAAAAAATGGAAAGATCTCCCATGCTCATGGATCGGCAAGATTAATATAGTTAAAATGGCTATCAGGCCGAAAGCAATCTACAGATTCAATGCAATACCCATCAAAATTCCAACTAAATTCTTCACCGAATTAGAAAGGGCAATTTGCAAATTCATCTGTAATAATAAAAACATAGGATAGCAAAAACTATTCTCAACGATAAAAGAAACTCTGGGGGAATCACCATGCTGACCTCAAGCTGTACTACAGACCAATTGTGATAAAAACTGCATGGTACTGGTACAGTGACAGACAGGGAGATCAATGGAACAGAATTGAAGACCCAGAAATGAACCCACACACCTATGCTTATTTGATCTTTGACAAAGGAGATAAAACCATCCAGGGGAAAAAAGACAGCATTTTCAACAAATGATGCTGGCACAACTGGAAGTTAACATGCAGACGAATACGAATTGATCCATTATTATCTCCTTGTACAAAGTTCAAGTCTAAGTGGATCAAAGAACTGCACTAAAACCAGAGACACTGACATATTTAGAGGAGGAAGTGGGGAAAAGCCTCAAAGAAATGGGTACAGGGGAAAAATTCCTTAACAGAAGAGCAATGGCCTGTGCTGTAAGATCAAGAATCAACAAATGGGACCTCATAAAATTGCAAAGCTTCTGTAGAGCAAAAGATACTGTAAATAAGACAAAGAGACCACCAACATATTTGGAAAGAATTTTTACCAATCCTAAATCTGATAGGGGACTAATATCCAATATATACAAAGAGCTCAAGAAGCTGAACTCCAAAAATTCAAATAACCCCATTTAAAAAATGGGGTACAGAGCTAAACAAAGAATTCTCAACTGAGGAGTACCGAAGGGCTGAGAGCACTTGAAAAAATGTTCATCATTAATCATCAGGGAAATGCAAATCAAAACAACCCTGAGATTTCACCTCACACCAGTCAGANTGGCTAAGATCAAAAATTCAGGTGACAACAGATGCTGGCAAGGATGTGGAGAAAGAGGAATACTCCTCCATTGCTGGTGGGATTTCAATCTTGTACAACCACTCTGGAAATCAGTCTGGCGGTTCCTCAGTAAACTGAACATAGTACTACCGGAATATCCAGCAATACCTCTTCTAGGTATATACCCAGAAGATGTTCCAACTGGTAATAAGAACACATGCTCCACTATGTTCATAGCTGCCCTATTTATAATAGCCAGAAGCTGGAAAGAAC
>NC_034595.1:37157806-37167057 GCF_900095145.1 Mus pahari | reverse complement strand
TTGCTGAAAGGACACTGATATAGTTATCTCTTATGAGGCTATGCCAGTGCCTGGCAAATATAGAAGTGGATGCCCACAGTCATCTATAGGATAGAACACAGAGACCCCAATGGAGGAGCTAGAGAAATTACTACATAAGGAACTGATGGGGTCTGCAACCTTATAGGTGGAACAACTATATGAACTAATCAGTACCCCCAGAGCTCGTGTCTCTAGCTGCATATGTAGCAGAAGATGGCCTAGTCAGCCATCGTTGGGAAGAGATGCCCCTTGGTCTTGCAAACTTTATATGCCCCATACAGGGAAATACCAGGGCCAAGAATCGGGAGCGGGTGAGTAGGGGAGCAGAGTGGAGGAATGGTATAGGGGACATTCAGGATAGCATTTGAAATGTAAATGAAGAAAATATCTAATAAAATAATTTAAAAAATAAATTTGATAATGGAAGATCATCAGAAAAAAAAAAGGATGTACGGGCATGGGAGGAGATTGAGGGTAGGAGGGAATGGAGGGGAGGTTTCCTAGAAGAGACTGCAGGGCAAAAGGGGAGGGGCTTGTGTGATAAATGTATTAATGATAAACAAACTTATTAATAATGTGTTGGTGTCCCATTAAGGACAGAAATAAATAAAGCATGTCCCTTTGGTGTCCTTTGAACACAAGTGAACTCAGATTTGAGTTTGAATTTTCTACTTTGCTTTACCCATGCCTTCTGGCTTCCCTGCCTGTGTGGTGAAAGAGTGGAAATTTGTGCCTGTGATGCTGTTGTGTGAAGCTATTCCTGTGTCTATCTATCTGTATATCTGTGTGCATCTCTGTGTCTGTTCCTAACAACTAGTTAGAGATTTGCTCTCACTTTTATTGAACAGCATAGAAAGCACTACATGGGGATGGAATAAAGGATACTTCACTGAAGAAAGCCTATGACAGTTTTACAAGGGATTAAGTCACTGACTCCTACTGACCCGATAATAAACATCACTGCCAACATCATCATTTATCAAGCAATATATGTATTTTATGTTTAATACTTATGGTGAATATTAATTTTATAAGGTTTATTCCATCTATATTTGTTTTTAGCAAAAGATCAATATAACACATATAGAAGCAACATACATTGCTCTTAAGTCAGGGGCAACTTAAGTTGTCTTAAGTCTTAAGTATCTTCAAGGTGTATTAATAACTCTGGCTGTGAGGTCCACTAGAACTTCCAGTCTCTTAGAATGTAAGAAATATTTTCATAATAATGCATCATCACCAAGTGGGAAGTAATGTGATTCCACTTTAATTAAAATGTATTAGAAATAAAGATAGATAAGAAAGTAACAGTCAACATAAGAAAGGTATCGTTGACCCCTAAATTGATCTCCAGTTGAATTCAATCTTGGAAAATACACACTAGGCAAAGGGAAAGCTGTTCTTACTCAGATGGATGAAGTAGGAGGAAGCCCTGCACTTGAGTATGAAGCTCACTGTGAGCAAATGGAACATCTGCATGGACACTCACTTATCATGTTTAAGGTCTGACTGTGCAGTACTAAGGTGTAGCAGTCCCAAAGGACAGACACACAGATACGACAGACACATGGGGTGCATACCAGAATAGAGCACAGAATGTTACAGGCTTGTATTCAACTAATCTTGTACAAAAATGCAGAAGCAATTTGCAAAGGATCTTTTCAGTAAATGGCACAGGGCAGTTGAACACTCCAAAGACACACAAACCGAACTCAAGAAGGGTTATATATTTAAAAATAAAACAGAAGGGCAATATAATAGTTTTAAAATAAAGAAGAAAAAAACTTTTGTCCAGTTTCTTAGCTTTTTCATTGAAGACACGGCCCAACAGTTAAAAAACTAATAAATTAGGTTTCTTTAAAATATATTTTACATGTGATAAATTAATTAATAAATAGCTCTGATAGTCCCCCCTACAGTAGCTGGAAAGCCAAGAGATAGTCTAGGAGAAAAAGTTTGCAAGCATATAGTCAGGGTGACGGACTAGGGTAGCGTCTTTAATAATGAACTCTCAAGCTGGAAAGAAAGCAAATGCAAAAATTACAATCAAATTAGGAAGTGGACAAATATACTAATCTGAAGAAAATAGGTCCATAAGGACGAAGGATGTGCCATCTCTTCTGCACCATTAGCCATTAGTACAACCATGAGATACCACCACAGAGCCAGCCACATGGCCCAAGGAAAGCAGTAGCTTCAAATGGTGGCCAAGCGTGTATAAAAACAGTTCAAATATCCTTTAGAGAGGACTAGAGTAAGGAACTGTGTATGATACGTCCACACTGTGGACTGCTACTCAGCAACAGAAAGTATGAATTCATAGGGAATTATGCTGAGTGAAAAGTTAATGTTTTGCATGGTCCCTCCCATATAATTTTTGAAATGGCATCATTTTAGAGCAGAGAACAGTTGTTCAGGGATGTGGGTCAGAAGGAAAAAGAACAACTGACATAAAAGGGTAAAACAGGGCTTGCTATGATGATAGAACTGTGACTCTATCTTAATGTGGCGGCAGACACTTGATCCCTCTCCTGTAATCACATTATACTGAGACAGCACACACAAACACAAATGAATTCAATTAAGTCTGAATGAAACTGAGAGATGACATCAATATCAGTATTTTTGTTTTGCTATTATACAACTTATACATCTGATTGTTTTTCTTTCTGGAACAAGATCTCACTGCATAGCCTGGCTGACCTGTAAATCATTATGTAGACCAGGCTAGACTGGAACTCAGGGATCTACTTGCCTCTGCCTCCTGAGGGCTGGTGTAAAGATGTGTGCCATCATGCCCAGTGTATATTCGATGCTTTTACAGAACCTTAAATCTAGATAAAATGAGCATGGACTGTCTTTTTAGTACAACACATTAGATATCAATACCTAATAGAGTGGTTCTCAACCTTTCTAATGCTGTGGCCCTTTAATACCGTTCCGTTTGTGGTGACTCCCAACTATAAAAGTACTTTTGTTGCTACTTCATAACTGTAATTTTGCTACTATTATGACACATAATGTAATTTTTTTGAAGACAGAGGTTTCCCAAAGGGGACCTGTAGTGAGAATTTTAATTTCTTTGAAAACACAGAAATGTTAGATGAATATGTTTTTGTTTTAATCCCAGCAATGGGATATTGGGTTGGTTCAGATTTTGCCCACAGCAGCTGACTATTTGCCTTGTTCTCTGGCAGGGGCATGGTTTTGCCAGCTGGAGATAGTTTACATTTGGAATTCTGGGGACTCTCAGAGAGTAGGAAAGTGCCAGGGCCCCAAGAGGCTGAGGAGAGGCCTCGCCTGTTTGCTTTGTTGCAGTTTGTCAAGTGGGCATTCGTAAAGAGATGAGAAGAAATTAGACTTGCCCTACGGAACCAGATGCACTAATCAGCAGGAAGTAGTTAAGGACACTAACGCCCCCTTTCCCATCTCTCCTTTCTCTCTTCCCAAGTGTTGGGGGCGGGGTTGCAAGGGATGGAGCAGTAAAGGGAGGCAGATATAAGAACCCAATAAAGTAGCCAATGTGTACTTACAACATCCCATAGGTTGAGAACTGCTGGCCTAATTAGAGTATATCTGTATATATTACCTTTAGTTGTACATTACAGAGAATTCTTAAACAAACCCACACATAATTTGAGAAATCAGTATATCATGAAGGGGGTACTTTATAGCATCTAGGAAGGGAATGGTGAAGTGATAGTAATTTTACTATTAAGTTGGCATGCGCACGCGCGTGCGCGTGTGTGTGTGTGTGTGTGTGTGTGCGCACACACACACACACACACACAAATAAACCAACATGTTCATAGGCATTAGATTATTGGTTGTGAGATACCTCTAGCATTGCAATAGTGCCATTCACACCTTGGCAGTAACCAATAATTCTCCAATTGGACACATGACCTACTCAACAGGTAAGAAATCATAGCTGGAACTGGAAGCCTACTGAACTACCTGGAGCTAAACAATCATAATTCCTAGGTACAAATATATCCATAGATACAAATATATCCATCCCTATGCCCACAAAGAAGACTCTCATCCCTCATCAAAGAAGCTTGTCTTTGCAAAAGGAGATGTCCGTTACAGAAGACCACACCTTAAGGTCTGGATTGCCCTGAGTCCAGGCTTGATATGAGAGTTTGTACCTAGTCTTATAGTAGCTTGTTATGCTGGGTTTAGGTTGATATCACTGGGATGCCTGCTCTTTTCTATAGGAAAACAGAAGCAGTCAATCTCAGAAAAGGGAGAGGTGGGGCACACTGGGAGGAGGGGAGAAAGGAGGCAGTGGTTGGGATGTATGAGAGAATAAAAATTAATGAAAAAGAGAGGGAAAAGGAGGGATGAATATAGCCAAAAGACATTATATGTATGAAAATCTCAATGAAATCCATTATTATGCATAAGTAATATATGTAAAACAAAATTTTAAATGCTTTGCTTAAGTTAACAAAATTAAATTAAAATTTGAATTTGTATATTTGCTTTAAAAAGCCAGATATTATTCTAATGGGTCTACCTTTATATGTGACTTTGTCTTTTCTCTTTGCAGCTTTTAATACCATTTCTTTGCTCTGTACATTTAGTATTTTAATTATTATATGTCACGGAGAATTTATTTTCTGTTTCTGACTATTTGGTGTTCGGTATGTTTCTTGTACTTTCATAGATATCTCTTTCTTTAGATTGGGGAAATTTTCTTCTATGATTTTGTTGAAAATATATTTGTGCCTTTGATGTTTGTCTTTTCATAGTATCCTGAATTTCTTGGATTTTTTTTAAACATCTGCCACTTCATTTATTGTTTTTATTTGCAAGATGAGTTGAAACAAAACTTTAAGGGTGTTTTCTTTTCTCCCCTAAACATGAATCATTCAAGTAAAACCAACTAACCTATTGAAATTAGCAAAGTAAAGGGAAGTATGCACTACAACCCAAGAGAGAAGGCTGGGGAGGGAGGAGGATGCAGTTGCCATCCAACAGATGCACGGATGCAACGGTTCACCTGCTGGGGACCGCCGCCCCGGAAGGCAAGCACAAGGACCCTTTAATGAGGATGCCCCCCCAACATCTGAAAATGTTTCAACCAAAAATGTAAGGTTAAAAAAAGAGAAAAAAGGAAAAACCCGAAAACATACAACCCCACAAACCACCCAGCCATAACCACCCTCCTTACTCAATCATAGGCGTTTCTTTTCCTTTTATAAAAAGATTAATAAAAAGAAAGAAAAAAAAAAACTTCTCATCTTGTATTTGTAAAGATAATAGAATTCAGAAGTTTCTGAGAAAACCATCCAGAAACTTCCCTCCGGTTTCCACTCCTTTTGCTGAAGACCAGCAGGACTACAAAGTTTGGGATACTGGAGCTGCTGGTGGAGAATGGGAAGCCCAGCCCAGGAGAAATCAGACAAGAGCAGGGTGCATGGGGGAGACTGGGAGCAACCCCACATGATACATGGTTGTATTGATAGGGGAACACGGACCCTGATATAGCAGCCTCTTGTGAGGCTATGCCAATGCCTGGCAAACACAGAAGTGGATGCTCACAGACAGCTATTGGATGGAACACAGGGCCCCCAATGGAGGAGCTAGAGAAAGTACCCAAGGAGCTGTAGGGGGCTGCAACCCTGTAGGTGCAACAACAATATGAACTAACCAGTACCCCCTGAGCTCGTGTCTCTAGCTGCATATGTAGCAGAAGATGGCCTAATCAGCCATTATTGGGAAGAGAGGCCCCTTGGTCTTATAAACTTTATATGACCCAGCACAGGGGAAGGCCAGGGCCAAGTACTGGGAGTGGGTGGGTAGGGGAGCAGGGGTGGGGTGGGGTATAGGGAACTTTCGGGATAGCATTTGAAATGTAAATAGAGAAAATAATAATAAATAAATAAAAAAAGAAAGGGGAACACGAGGAGGTCGGAAAGGCCTTAAAGTGTGGTCTTGTCAGAATGCAAAGAACAGCTTATCCTGGAGTGCTCAGTCCAGTGGCTACATCTACAATACACTCAGGGCTCAAGGAACATTATGGAAGAGAGGGCAGAAAGACTCCAAGGGCAAAACAAGCTGCTGTGAGATTGTATCTTCTAGAAATGTCAGGGAAGCTTCAGCCATGACACCACAATATTATGGCTACCTGGACAAGGACAATCCCAGTAGACATGATGACATGAAAGGGGGAAATCTCACAGAGCCCACCTCTAGTCAAAAGCCTTAGGCTTTAGCTAGGGAAGGCTGAGAACTGATGAAAAATTCCCCAGGGATGAGCCTCCCAATTGGTCATATGACCTAGTGGTCAGCCCTGAAATCATATACACACAAGTGACAAACACTAAACGCACTCAGAAACATGTATTGACATACTTATGTATTTACACATACACATAACAATAACACAAGAAAAGATGGCATTTGACAGAGTGGGGGAGGGGAGAACATGAAAGGGGCTGGAGGGAGGAAAGGGATAGGGGATGATGTAATTGTATTTTGATTAAAAATAAACAAAATAAAAACCTCTCCAAACAAAACCACAGAAACAGTATTATATCAGAGTTTTAAAATAATTTTTAGATATATAGGAGGCTAAAAAGAAAGACTTAAAAATGAAAATGAAAAATGATTTTTAAGAAACTTAATATAATTAATTTCTAAGATTATTTCTGAGCACTAAAGGAAATATAATGGGCTTACAGTTTGCTAACTCCACTGGCTGCTAATTTTCTGTTTTGCAATAACTGGTAATCAATGAACTTGCTGTGTAAACAAATGAAACAAATCCTGCTCCAAAGACCCAAGAGCATATCTGGCTATTCTTGGTACATCTAACAATACCTTGCTTGTGACAGACAATTCTGTCTCTTCTGGACAATTCCTTGAGGGCGCACAGTCAAGCAGTCAGCGGTTCACTTAAAGACACCGGTTCTCAGTCTTTACAATGCTTCGACCTTTAATACAGCTCCTTATGTTGTGGTGACCCCAACCATAAAATTATTTTTGTGGCTATTTCTTAAGTATTGCCTTACTATAGTTTGAATTATAATGTAAATACCTGTGTTTTCTGATGGTCTTAGGTGATCCCTGCAAAATGGTCATTTGATTCCCAAAGTGGCTGTGACCCCAAGGTCAAGAACCACTGACTAAGAGCATCTTTGGGGGGCAGGGTAACCTGTCCTCAGAAACTAGAGATCTGTACCATGGATCTCTTACTGGATTTGCCAGAGAGCCTCTAGACATTTTTCTGTGGCTGTCCAAAGGCTAGGGCATAGGCTTGATAGAGGGGGTAGGAGGTGGCGAGTAGAGCCTGGATCTGAGTCCCTTGCAGAGAGAGCCCTTTAGTTCCTCTACGTTTATAGTTGAGAACACAGGTGCTAGGGTGTGGGTTCTTAACTTCCACTGAGTGTGAGACATGGTCTCCTAGGTTTACCACAGGGTAAACCAAACTAGTTGTCCTGAGAGTCTCCTGTCTCCACCTCCTCATGGAAGGAAGGCTGAGATGGCAAGAGTTGGCTTTAAGGGTTCTGGGGATCCAGACTCAGGTTCTTACACTTCCCAGGCCCCCTTACTGAGCCCCCTCCTGAGTTCATCTTGCTCCAGGCATTCTTACTCAACCAATAAACAGAAGTGTCTTCCCAGCTGAAAGCATGCTCGCTCTGAAATCCCAGGCGGCAGCCCAAGGGAGATCTCACCGCGCATGAAATGTGAGTGTTTACCCTACCTTTTGAAGGGATGCTGTAAAGGGCCTCAAAAGAGACTTCCAAAGTTGCAGAAGGGGCAGAGTAGTTACAGAATTCACTGCACTGGCGAATCCATATAGGCATTGTCTAATGTCCCCTGGCATGTGCTTGGCACGTGTCTGATGCTGACTTCCTACACTAAAAGTTAGCAGCATGATGTCCTGCAAAATCAAGTTCCCTTTAGGTATGATAGCAGGAGCATTACCTGACCTGGGGTGGGCATCTGTGACTGAGCCTATGTCTGTTTTAACTGTCTGGGCACTTGTATACTGCTTTGAATCCTCCCCCTTATGATCACCCATGGGACAACTTTAGGTGACTTTCTTCTCTGTGAGGAGGTTATTTTCACTTTCTATCATACCTTGGTGCTTAAGTAGGATGTGCCTACCATTCTGTGGTCCCCAATTCTCAACTGTCTCCTGCTAAACTGCTGCAAATAAATATCCATTCTAAGACAAATCCTCACACACCAGGCAAAGCCAGCTTCAAGGCGGAGCTTCAGGCTTCTGTGCTCAGGAAGTTTCTCAATCCAGACACCTCTGACATAGACAGCTCCCAACAGACTGTAAGACTGCCCCAGCCAAAGATTAGCAAGGAATCCAAGTCCTCAGTCCAACAGCCTTGGAAGCCCTGAATTCTGCTCATACGTATGGAGCGGACACATGAGCTAAGCCTTGAGGTGCCCATAGTGTCCCCGAGTCTCTGTCACAGGATTCAGCTGCCCTCTGCTCAGATTTCAGTGCTGCTGATTAAGGCCCATAAGGGTTAAGGTGGTTTATTATAGCAGGAGATAATTGGCACTTGCTTTTAAGAATTTTTTTTTTTTTTGAACTGCGGTTTGTTTCAGGCAATAGATCTATGGAAAACATGTGGCCTGTCCAACCATGCTCACCCTCTCTTCATCAGCTAGAGCTATCTGAAAAGAACACAGAGGAAAGTTTTGGAGCTAAACATAATGTCTTAAATTTAGACAGAGTAAGGGTGGCAGAGGCTTACCGAATTTAAATGGGAAATTACAGCTCTATCTTTATTAAAACTATCGATGTCCAACAATGATGTGAATTTTCACAAATTTAAAATATGTTATATGATCTACTAATTTTGCTAATTGTCCTTGGTAAACAAAAACTTTTATCCTGTTGTCAAACTGTCTTCTAAATATTTTTGATTTTACACATAGCACGGGGCTGCTTTCAGCCTTTGGGCAGAGATTCTGCGCCGACTCCCGGGACTGTGGAGAGTAGTTAATGAAGAGCTTACTTACAGCTGGTCAATGTGCTGGGACTGTGGAGTGCTAGCCGCACTTGGGATGTTTGCATCATAGTTGCAGAGTCCAAGGGACATCATGGAAGAGGGAGGGAAGAACACAAGAGCTGGGAGGACAGGGAGAGACAGCGACAGACATGTAGATCAATGGAATAGAATTGAAGATCCAGAAATGAATCCACACACCTATGGTAACTTGATTTTTAACAAGGGAGCTAAAACCATCCAGTG
>NC_034595.1:37151285-37156951 GCF_900095145.1 Mus pahari | reverse complement strand
TTAAAAACAATGAATTTATGCAATTCCTCGGCAAATGGATGGATCTGGAGGGTATCATCCTGACTGAGGTAACCCAATCACAAAAGAAATCACATAATATGCACTCATTGATAAGTGGATATTAGCCCTGAAACCTAGAATACCCAAGATACAATCTGTAAAACACATGAAACTCAAGAAGAAGGAAGACCAAAATGTGGACATTTTGTCCCATCTTTGAATTGGGAACAAAATTCCCATGGAAGGGGTTACAGAGACAAAGTTTGGAGCTGATACAAAAGGATGGACCATCTAAAAACTGCCCCACCCAGGTGTCCATCAGACACCACTGCATAAGATTTTGCTGAAAGGACCCTGATATAGCTGTCTCTTGTGAGGCTATGCCAGTGCTTGGCAAACACAGAAGTGTATGTTCACAGTCAGCTATTGGATAGAACACAGGGCCCCCAATAGAGGAGCTAGAGAAAGTACCCAAGGAGCTGAAGGGGTCTGCAACCCTATAGGTGGAACAACAATATGAACTAACCAGCACCCCCAGAGACCTCATGTCTCTAGCTGCATATGTAGCAGAAGATGGTCTAGTCAGCCATCATTTGGAAGAGAGGCCCCTTGGTCTTGCAAACTTTATAAGCCCTACTACAGGGGAACACCAGGGCCAAGAAGTGGGAGTGGGTTGGTAGGGGAGCAGGGGGGGAGGGTATAGGGGACTTGGGGATAGAATTTAAAATATAAATGAAGTAAATACCTAATAAAAATTGGAGAAAAAAAAAAAGAACCCTCTTCCTAGGGAATGGTGCCTCCTACAGTGGGATATGTCTTCTCACATCAATTAACCTAAGGAAATTGCCTAGACTTGTTCAACCCAATGTAGACAGGCCTTCACAGGGATTATCTTCCTAGGTGATTCTAGATTATTCAGTGGACTATTAAATCTAGCTATTACACCAACCCAGCTAGTTTCCCGGTCCCCATTCATGGTTATATTTATAATATTGTTCTAGAATCAGTTTCTGGGTTTTGACAATATACTATGTAAGATATTATCATGTGAAGAGACTAGTAAAAGCTACTCCAGAATTGTGTGAACTACTTTTGTGGATTTTTTGTTTTGTTTTGTTGTTTGTTTTTTGTTTTTGTTTTGTTTTGTTTTTGTTTTTTGAGACAGTCTACATAATCCAGAGTAGCCTGGAACTTATTATGTAGATCTCGTTAGCCTTGAACACAGATCTTCTTCCACTGACTCCAGAGAGCTAGTACTAAAGGCACCATTCCCAGCCCTCATAAATTCTTATGAATACTAAATTACTTCAAAATAAACCCATAAGAAGAAAAATGCCTTAACTTTAATTTTCTGGTGTGGGTTTGCTTCCATGTGTAAACTACTAGGTAAAGAATCCCAATTGGGGCTTCTAACTTCCCTTCTCTGGGTTACTATAAGGGAACCCACACACCAGAAGCTGCAAGAGCAGAGTCATACTTTCTGTCCTGACCCTGAAGACCTCAGGTGAGAAGCAGGGCTATTCTCAGTGGCAATGACTTAGAAAGAGGAAAACCAGTATGGCAACGAAGAGGCCAGCATTGAGCTTTTGTGAACTGGGAACTGAAAATAAAAGAAACAGAGGACTGAACTGTGGAAAGGAAATCTAGAAACAAAAACCAACACAATGTGTACTTCTTCCTTTATACATCAGAAGGTTGGCCAAGGTTGTTTTATGTTATTTTAATTTTCATAAAATCTATATTTATGCTGAATGTGTTTACACTATCCCCCTTCCTTATCCCCATTTGTTGCCCTAGACCATTTTACTTTTTTTTCATGTCATACACACACATAAAATTTTATCTTCGTAAGATCTATGTAGACATCAGAACCATACATAAGAGGAAAAAATGGCATCAGTGTGTTTGAGTGTGTTTGGCCTATTTTTTTTGATAGGAATATCACAAGTTGCATCCTGCAGATGAGTAAACTTTATTCTTTATTATGACTAATAAAATTCCTACATGTTATATATATTATACACATAAACATATATCACATATATGTGTGTGTACATCTGTACATATTATCAGGTTCTCTTTCAGCATTTTACTCTTGCCAGAGACCCAGGTTTCAGCTGTCAGGAACAGGGTTGCACTAGCCATTGATGTCCAAAGAGTTGTGTAAAATGACCCAGCTATACCACTTCTGGGTATTTATCTGACTTGTCTCCAAGTCAACATACCACAGAGATACAGGCACATCAATGTTTATTGCAAGAAGGTTTAAAAAATCATGTATTTGATGAAAAATTTCATTGCACAAGAAATCATTTTTATTATATTAAACCACTCCTAACTTTTGTGTTACTACCACAGGCCGTTATGTGCACAGGGATGTAGAATTGAAAATAGCAACCATTCTGTTGGTGGATTTCATGGCTCTTCTGAACACAGACATTAAGGCCAGTAAAGGGCTCTCTCCAAGGGGTTCCTGCTATCCCTCCTGTTTGGTTTTATAGTTATTTGAGGGCACTGAGAAAGGCTTTCTCGGTGTAGTTATAAATTTCTCACAGAAATTTTCATTTTGGGACCTCCAAACCCAAGGATCACTTGTGCCATTGGACAGAATCCTACATAATTTTGAGGAGGAATGAATGTAAACAGAACTTTCAGTAGGAGTTCAGGGAGCCAGTGCTGATGATGGAATTTCTCTCCCTCCCTGATCCTACATTCTAAACACATATAACCATGACCATTCTTGTCTATGCTAAACAGCTTCCATTCAAGGACACATACAGGATTGTCCCATTGTTGAAATTTTTAAGCCTTGAGAATTCTTTATTTTCAGATGAGTCCTTCATCAGATATGTGGTTGACATGGAGAGAATATAATGGTAGCTTGTTATCCTCTGAGCAAACATTTTACATTTTGATGACATTGGCCAGTTTTTCCATCCTGCAGCATGTTTTTGGTATATTTCTTGCAGTTCCTCGCCAAACATCAGGCCCTAGAAGACTTTCTCTCATATTGTCATCTATATTTTATGTTTAAATAAATGGTTTACCTTATGACAATAAACACTAACTGGGTAGAGAGTAGTTGAGTGGGTACACTGCTTGCAGTCTAAGTGCGAGGACCTGAATTCAAGTTTCAACTACTCCTATAAATCCCAGGCAGAGCTGTGATCTCAGAGGGGACAGGCAGACTGTGGGTGTTTGCTGGCCAGCCAATCTAGTAGAAATGTCAAGTGCTTGGATCAATGAGAGACAGTTTTCAAAAATTAAGAAATGACTGAGGATGTATCACACACACACACACACACACACAAATATGTGAGTGTGCCTGTGTTTGTATCTTCGAGAATTCATCTGTATTTCACCATATTCACTCTTAAATTCTTCCCAGATGCCCCTTCCCTATCAATTCAATTTTAATTTTTAAAAATTAAGTCCATCAAGTTCAAACTGTTCTGTCATCTTTGAGCTTGCTTGGATGTGTGGCCTTCCCCTGGAGCATGTGGCTTTGCCAGGCTACACTCCTAGGGAGCATGGATGCCCCATCACCCAGCAGTGATCACTTGCCATTACTTCTTTATTGCTTCTACATCTGCATACTAATGTGTGGGGTTAAGGTCTAATTTTATTATTTTTCTTAATGTAAGGATGTCCAATTGCTTTCTACCATCTATTGAAGTAGCTATTTTGCCTCTAGGGGACTGTCTGAGTCTTTGCCTATGATCACTTGGGCATATTTTTGGCTTCCTATGTTAATCCTCTGACCTAGCCTTTATTCCTCTGCTGATACTGCACACTTACTCGTGTTGCTAAAAGGTGCAATTTAAAATGTGAAGTGATCTCTCCCACTGCCTCTCTTTTTTTTTTTTTTACATTTTTATATTTTTATTTGTTATATTTACTTTGTTGCCAGATAAATCATACACTATCATTTTGGAGACCTTTTGCCATATTTTACTAAATTGACTATCCCCATTCACACTCTTGGTATGCCTCATTTATTTAAACCTTTGATTTGTTACATATGTGTTTTTATAACTGATAAGTACTGAAGATGTCTGTCAAATTCATACCTAAGTATATCAATTGTGGGGAAATAAGTTACAATCATAATTTTGGTTTCTATGTTATTTGTCACTAATGTATAGACATTAAGTACTTGCTGTGCAAAGGAATGAGCATCACTGAATCTCAATAAATCTTTATTGATAAGACATTAAAATTGAATTTCATATGATTTTACATGCTACAAATTATTGTTTTTAAACAGTTTAATAAAATAGAAAAAATTTTCAGTCTGTGAAATATATAAAAGTAGATGGCAGGCAAGAGTTGGCTATGGGCCTTAATTTGCCATCACCTACCTTAATCTCATGGAATCTACATTCTAAAGAAGGAAATGAGGATCAACCATAAAGCAAAGAGTGAATATATTAAAAACAGATGATTTTATGTTACTCGTAGGATTTTCAGAGAATATGCCATGATGGAACTTGTAAAGTGAACCTGGATAATGAGAAGATGGTTATGCGTATAAGTTATACACAAAGTATTCTATAAAGACAGTACCAACAGCAAGTATAGAGGAGCAAGTTCAGTGACTCAGAGGCTCCAAGAATGTGTGGCAAGAACTCAGTGAGGACGTGCAAGGAGAAGAATGGCCAATAACCACACACAATGCTCCCACCACGGTGAGAGGGCATTGTTAATTAGCTGGCATGATCGGAGCTCTGCTTGGTCTAGCCCAACATTATACATTGGGCTTCTGGCCCTTGCTGATTTATATAACTGCACAAGCAGACAGAGGAGAGAAATGTTTTTATTTTTTCCAGATAGTTCTAGAAAAACAGAGTATCTCCCTATAATCCAGTATGTCAATGAGAACAGATACAATGGAACCATACAGTATGTTTCGCTCAGTGCCCCACCTTCATACTCACATAATTTGCTTCATATTTTCTCACTACACAAAGATGTTGTTCACTGGATCATTTACAACAGTTTTATATAAAAGTCTAGTTTTCATATAAAATTTATATGTAGTCCTTTATTTATAACTTTTCATTTTATACTCGGACCAATTTGTATAGTTTGTGACAAACTTGTTTTCTTCTTATGTACTGGGAGGAAAACCATTTTTAAGTTTGCATTGATTGGGACAATATCCAACATTCAAATGCTAGACTTCCCTTTTATGTGGCTGTGCACTTAGTCAGCTTCATTTGTTCAGCAATCAGTTTCAGCAACTTTTTCTTTGGCTGAAGCTGCCCATTGCTAGCTGGAGCAGATGCTGTATCTGGACTGTTTACAACCACAGCACGTGAAGTTCTTGTATTTAAAAATAGCTCTACTTTAATTTTATTTATTATCTTTCATGACTGTGAAATATCCTTCAGTTAGTTTCTTGTTTTCCTTTATTTTCTCCAGTACTGCTTCTAGTAAATATGAGGCAAATGGAAGCTGAAAGAGAACAACAAAATTATTAAAACTGTATTTTCTTTAGTTTTAAAACACATATAAGAGCTGGTAAGATGTCTCAGAAGGTAAAGGTCATGCTACAAAACCTGAGTCCATTCCTGGAATCCATATCATGGAAGGAGAGAACGGATTACTGAAGCTGTCATCTGACTTACACACACACACACACACACACACACACACACACACAC
>NC_034595.1:37113998-37151250 GCF_900095145.1 Mus pahari | reverse complement strand
ACACACACACACACACACACACACACACACACGCACACACACACACACACACACACACACACACACATGCACACATACCATATAATGTATATGGTTACACAAATATAATAAAGTAATACAAAATTAGAAAAAATGGTTTGATAAAAAACACATACTAATATCACTAATCCATTAGCATTTAGCCATCTGTAACTTTGAAGTCATAATGGGACCCTACTGGATCTCTTTTCAACAGACCTTTCTGGTTAGTGTGGGCAATTTTGGCTTTTCTAATAAAAATGATAAAAGAGCAGAAGTAAAATGAAAAAAGATAAACGCCTTATTGAACAATTCATGGTTTACTGACCATGTTAATGATGTAATCTGCAATACAAGCAACTAAGCCATTCATCTTCAATCAGCTGATCAATAGCAGGTTACAGTCATCTCCAGGGCACACAGCCCCACAGTAGTGATACTATATGTTCATCACTCATAAAAGAATGAGAGAGAACTATCAATACACTTGTCTGTACGAGAGCCCAATATCTCAAGAGTTGCAGGATAAAATTTCAGAGAGAAAAAATGGCGAAAGTATACCCATTGATTAAGTTGTTAAAGTTTGTTTGGTATATCAAAGTGTAATACACATGTTTCAGAAACTGCTGAGTTTATGAAATGTGAGAACAGTTTTAAATTTCATAATTGATATAACTTTGCTGGTAGTTTTCTTGTTCCCATTGCTTCCTTGGCTCACTGCTAGAATGTGGGCATATTTCATATAGATATGGCTCGTCAGTAAGGGAGTCTAGATTGTTGCCTCAAATACCTCCTGCGCTTTGACCTATTTCTTGTTATTTTCTTCCTGCTATCTCATCTCACATGAAAGGTCTGACATAATTAGGAAATCCACTAAATATTTCTTGGGTGTGTCCAGGAATACACCACTTTTGCTTGACCAGGAATGCACCATGTTTGATGCTGATAGTACAAATACTCCTTCTCCAGAGGGAAGTCGAGTCAGGGTTTCTGTTTTGTAGGACAAGACCTGATGGTGTCCATAGTCCATACCAAGCAAAGACAGAGCTTGTCTTCGTATGGCTCAGCCAAGGGATTATGATCAAGTGGATCAAGATGGGTCATTCCTGAATTTGAACTGGTAGGAAGAGAAAATATTAACTGAGATCTTTAAATAGCTTTCTACTTTCTACCTTTTCCTAAAGACAGTCTGGCTGTACACACACTTCCCCCAAACTCAAGGACTCTGCTCATCTGTCTCACCTGAAAGTTACCTGAGAAGTGTCAAAACAGGACATTTATTTAGTTCTAAGGTATAAATGAGTATAAGATATATATGTTGACTTGAAATAGTCTTTCTATGTAGGAAGTCATCATCATATATACATATGCACAGCATATACACACAATATAAATGTCAGATATAAGAATAAAAATGTATTTCTTCTTTCCTTGAAGATAATAACAAAAAATTTCTTTATTAGACAAATAGTATGTCTGGGATGCAGAAAGGAGTTAGACTTGGTAAAACTGCTAGTTTTATTAACTTGAAAATTAAGCCATCGGGGCAATAATATTAGCTTTTAAAGAATGCATAATAAAAAAGAGTTCTTTTTGTCTAGCAAGCACTAGGCCTCAAGTGACAAGACCCTTGGGCAACTATTATTTAACTATCTACATACATACCCATTTCTATCTAAAAGGAAGATAGAAAAGACGGAACAACCTCTCATCATTTATTGGCAGAAGCAAAAGCAGAAATGGATGCTTAGAAGTTCTTTTCCTAGATTTTTCTAGAAAAACAGTTCTCTGATCAAGCAAGTCTGGGTGGCGCCACACTTTAAAATAGTTCCATTGTCTTGGGACCTCTTCACATGCCTCTAAGGTGCTGCTTCCCAGGTCCCATGACTCTCAAAAAGTGAACTTGCTGTCTTTAAACTCAGGCCTCCATCCTTCCTCATGGTCTATTTACCACACTTAGGTTCTGGTCTCTGGAACACACGGAAGCAAGCTAGCTGTGTTTACCTACCTAACAAAGTCCCTTACCTTCCTGAGGTGATGTACTGACACTCAGGCTCTTATCTGCAAATTTTGCCTGAGTAAAAAGTTAAACCTACTCCTGTGGGGTGGGCCGTTTACAACATATGACATACTTAGACATTTTGCTTTTCCTTGAAAGAACTCCCCTCCCAGGAAGCCTGCATCAGGGAACAAGAAGACTGGCGACTAACCTGATGCCAACAGCTTTCTCCCCTCTCCCCTCATGACTCCCCATAAAACTGGTCCCAGAATTAAATCCAACAGTTGTTCTACCTATGTTATTGGCCTGTATGCTTCTTTAAATTTTATATACAATTAACATATTGGAGATTTCATAAAGATGTTGAGCTGTGTGTAGCTGCATGCACCTCACTGTTTACAAGGAGTTCAGAAGCATAAGATTTATCCTAACATAATTTTACATGAAGTTTTTCCTATATATTATGTATGTTAGTTGAGGTGTTTAGTTTGTTTTTTCTGTGCCCCTTCCAATGTTTCTCTGAGGTCCCCTGTCACTTGTTTTCTCTCTGCAATACACCATTTCTCAGAGTTTTGCCCTCTAAACTCAGCCTTCATTCTGACTGATGTTTATAAATTTATAGTTTATTATTGTAATAATAGATGTGGCTTGAATAGTGACAAAAATGTACTCTTTGTTGTTTGAAAATGTTATACATCTGTTTTGATCAAAGAGTTCCTCCATTTCCTCCTTCCAATGCCTCTCCTATCCTCCTACTTCATGGACTCTGTCTTGAGATCCACTGAGTTCACCTAGTGCTACCTGGATGTGCATGGGTGCAATGGCCTTTTCATGATAAATAGGAAAAGAAATTTTTTTTAAAAAATATAGAAGGGAGCCATGTGCTCAGTGGATAAGAGCACTTGTTACACAAGTGTGCGGTTCTGATTCAGACCCATGGTCCTGAGGTAAAAGTTGGATGTGATGCACGTTCCTGTAACCCTGGAACTGTGGAGGACACCCAGTGATGGCCAAGTAGCCTCGCCTATACACACACATCTCCAGGTCCAGTGACATCCCATGTCAAGGATGTAAGGTAGGGAGTGAAGGAGCAGAAGACGCAGTGTCTTCTTCTGGCCTCTGACAGTTTGTGTATGGGTGTGTGGATTTGCACAGACACATTTACAGATTGTGTAACACATGCACAAATCAAGAAAAGCTTATAATGCTCAGTTCTAGTCAATACATTTTATAGCAGAAAACTATTTTCTTTTTATAAAAATAGTTAATTTAAATACATTTTTAAAAAGATTAAGGAAAGCAAGTACTATAAAACATTTATAAAAGGATTATGAAATAGTTAATAAACACATCCATTGTTTCCAAAGTGAACTAGAAAGTTCTCACAGACCCTTCATATACAACAATTAGTTCCTGCCTTTATGTCTGATGAGTCCTTCCAAAGTTAATACTATTCATTTATTTAGCAAGATTTTCTGTAAGTTATACAGATAGGATTTTGCTTAATTTGGTATTAATTTATAAAAATTTCCAAGAGGCTGAGAATGAGTTTTCTCAGTCAATAGACATTTTGGTTAATTGAGAATCATCATTTATACCATATACTGGTCACCATTAAAATGTAAATATCACAAATTAATGCTAATCTAAAGTTAAATGGAATATAACAATCTTTAGTGATGCATAAAATATCTTTAAAATCTTTTTATTAGTTATTTTATTAATTTACATTTTAAATGTTATCCCCCGTCTTTTATTTTCACTTTTAAGACTATTTCTGTGTGTCTCTGTGGGCATGTACATATGGGTGCAGGCACCAGTGGAACCTAGAAGAAGGTGTTGGATGCCCTGGAGCTGGGGTCACAGGTGGGTGCGAACTGGCTTACATGAGTGATGGAATTTTTTCTATGTCTTGAACTTAGGTCCTCTGTAAGAAAAACATATATTCCTAGCTTCTGAGACACCTCAATAGCCCCCTGCCCCAAAATTTTATTAGAATTACATGAACATCAGTTCTTAGCATACAGTTCTAGGTTGGTTATAGTTAGGACTGAAATGGTACTTAAAATATGGCATTTATCTTGGAAAATGATTTTAAAATTCCATGGCTTGCCTTACTGCTTCAGGTACATACATATAGAGTTCCGAGTACAGGTTTATACCACCATTAGGACTTGAAGTTTTTGTTGTTGTTGTTTTGTTTGTTTGGTTGGTTTTTGAGACAGGGTTTCTCTGTGTAGCCCTGGCTCTCCTGGAACTCACTCTGTAGACCAACCTGGCCTTGAACTCAGAAATCTGCCTGCCTCTGCCTCCCAAGTGCTGGATTAAAGGCGTGTTCCACCACTGCCCGGCTTTGAAGTATTTTTTAAGTGTAAAATATTTTTAAGAACAAGGAAACCTACACCTTCTGCTACTACAAAATCCATAACAAGAGCAAGCTTGTTTGCCGTGGACAGTTTACAGTCAATGATGCTGTTTTTGCATACACTCTGAAGGCTGCTTAGCCTCTCCAAAAAATATTTCAGATACAGAAAGCACAATGTCCTTTTCATGAAAGGAGTTTAGGGTCAGATTCAAATGGGAAACAGACTGGCCAACAGTGAACACAGATTTCACACACATTCCATCAAACACACACAAAATGACAAGCCTAACAGTTGCACTGCCTTGGTATTCATGGGATGGCATGTGCTAAACCACAATGTCCACAGAGCCTGTGTGGTTTATTTCTTCTAGATTAAAAAAAAACAAAAAGCAAGGCTCCTGGTTCTAGCAAGGCAAAGTGACATGGCTTTACATCGTTGGCATCCAGGAAATGTGAGGAAGAGATTTCTTGGTATGAAAGGTTAAAAGGAATGCCTTAACAACTAAACTTCTGCTTGTTCCATTGTAAAGGCCTCAGTGGCTTGGATACCCACGCCATAGAATGCGATTCTGTTACTGGAAGGATTTCCCTGAAGTCACATGGATTCTCAAACCCCTTTTGCCTTTTGGAACTGGTTTGCCACTGTCAGAATCCTAAAATCACTCCTCTTATAAATTAAGATTAGTATTCCTGCATAAGTTAAAATTTGTAGATGTTTGAGAACTATCTTAAGAAAGCACTGAAGCCTAACAACCATGACTATAAAATATCAGCATTGACTGCAATATCAGATAGTAACTTTATATTGAAAGCTGGCATATTAAAATAAAGGGAACCTTTAAATCTACAGGACGAAGCTAATACTGTGACCATTTCGCTCTTGTTTCCTTTTGTTTGAAGATGACTCTTCAAAAAGATATTACTTTTTTAAATTTCTAACTTGAGTATATAAAATAAATTTTATAAAATTATTATATTATAGCTGATAGTCAAAGGACTAGATATAGTGAGATTCAGGACTTTCTAAGGACGGCCAATGGTATTTGAGGTCAAATTAAGGGTGCAGAATTTGGTATAATGCTATGTATCTGCTTATATACACATTAATACATACACATTCACTGCATGCACAGACTTATATATTTAAATGGACAGCATCTAACTTGTTATCTCAAAATTAGAAGAGTGAACTTGTTAAAATAAATAAGGAAAAATGATCTGTAGTTAAATTTGGCATTGAATTTTGAGATATGTTTCTTAAAAATAGCTCATATTTCTCCTACTTGTCCTAACAGATAACTTTTGGAACTCTGCTGAAAGCTGACAGAGAAGGACTGCATCTGACTCCCTCCAATCTAATGCCCTGAGACATTTCATTTATGGTAAAATCCATAATTTATTATTACTCAAATTTTAAAAATGGTTCTAGAAGCCATATACAAGAACTGAAAATAGTTAAGACACTTAAGTTATTTTAACTTTTTTCTTCTGCCTCAAGGAAAACTTAGATAACATTTTAAGCGGATTGGTAATCTATTCTATTTATGGAGTCCTTGGGAGATGGTGACCTTTAGTATGATACTTCAAGATTTAGGAAAGGACTTGTTATAGGTAAGTTATATAAGATGGAAGAGAAATGTGTGAACGTTCTGTTCTGGTGAGCGTTTCCTGCAAACCTGGAAGCACGGTAGGCCTGGACCAAGGCTCTCCCTCAGCATCCTGTGGGATACTGGAGTGCTCTTTTGATACTTTCTGTGCCATGCTAACACCTACCATTAGAACTTCCATGGGAGGCAACGGTCTTAACCTGACCCATCTGGCCGTTTTGACCAAACTGACATGTATGGTCATAGGTCAAAGATCACCTTCAGGATAATTCCTGGTACAATGACACTATCCCAGAAACAACTTCATTTCTCTAAACCTTCTTGTCTTCAGTTTGGGTCTGTGCTACTTTTGGTGAATACAGAGGCTTTGCACATTCCTATTTTACCCCACCTCCCCCACACATAAGAATTTCAATGATGGAAACCTGTCTTACTGGAAAAGGCAGCATACAATTGAACAAATAATACATTTACTACTAGTAGTGAATGTTTTGTAATATGAATGATTCCTTTTTCCAAAGCCAAGAACTACATGGTATAGGTTATGTCTACTCCTACTTTACACTTCAGAGTTACCTAATTGGTCAGGTAACTCTAACAGTACCATAGACTGAGTGGTTTGGACAATCATTTCTGTCTCAGAGCGTTTTCGTGTGGTAGAGAAAAATAGCAAGCTGCCTCAGTGCACAGGCTGTAATTCCATTCATGAGCGACTGGCCCCTGACCTGATTGTCCCCCTCCAATGTCCCCCTCTAAGCAACAGTGCAGAGGTTTAGAGTTCACAGAGACCTGTTGAGTACTTTTTTTTTGTATAAGTTATCTGCCTCTTTACACAAATTACTGTTTTCAAATTTATAGTGGAAACACTGGTACTCATACCTAGTCCTTTTGAGTCCCCAAATGATGTATAATATTTATATAAGATTTCTACTTCAAACAATAGATTGTAAGCTCCTGGAGGCTTATTTTTTGTTGTGTGAAAGGAATAAGTCTCTCTCTCTCTCTCTCTCTCTCTCTCTCTCTCTCTCTCTGTGTGTGTGTGTGTGTGTGTGTGTGTGTGTGTGTGTGTGTGTGTGTGTGTGTGATGTTGATCCACAGGCACTGGGTTAGTTTTCCCTTTGCCTATGTAACTGTTATGAACAAAGTTACACAGAATCTGCTCAGGAACTTGTTTCAGTTCTGTCAGCAGTATGCTGAGAAGCACAATTTCTAGGCAATGTAACTCATTGTTTAGTCTTTTCAGGCACAGCCAAAGTGCTTTATTGTCCCATCAGTGATACAGAGGGTTCTGTTTTCTTCCCACTTTCACGGGGACCTTGGTGTTTTCTTGTTTTGGATTTAAATCTCAGGATCTGAATAATGGTCTCCCATGGTGACCAGTGCTTTCTCATAGTATAGGTACCGAGTAAACACTGTGAATGAATCCCACTGAGGATCCTGAGCAGAGCATGACGGGGGAATCAGCTGGGATCCAGGCAAGACTTAAGTTTAGAAAACAAGTTAAAAACTATTTTATTATAACACAAGGACACATATTGGAGTAGATAAAACTACCCAATGGTGGCTACTAAAACAAAGAGTTACCACAAAGCCAGTAAGATAGAATCTAATAATTTTTAAGAACTGCTTTAACTATAACCAAAAAAACCAGTCCTTTTTTTTTTTTTTTTTTTTTTGAAACAAAAGCAACTTCAAGTTGTTACATAAAAAACCCTGCAACGGGTGAGTAGGGTGTTTACATGCTGCTGTTTGGGCTAGCTATAAGGAATGTCTGTGGATGACCATGCAGCTTTGTACGTGTGAGAGCAGATGAGCATTCAGAATGTATTCACATGGACACATGTTATAAATACCATGCACGAGAAGTAACACAGAAACGACGGCTTCATAGCTCCAGGAGGGACTCCGGTTAACCCTGTGCTGATGGCTCTCTTCAGCTACAAAAGACGGAAGTTTATCAGCCTCTCAGTGCAGCCACGTTCCCAGGCATGCCACAGAAGGAAAGCATTATTTTCAGAAAGAAGAAGGGGGAAACGGAGCACTTCAAACGTCAGCATTTGTAAGCTCCCGGGCAGGCACCGAGGAGGGACAGGAGAATATGCTAGCCCAGGTGCCCGGCTAACCCCTTTCCTGTCCAGGTAAGAATGTGAAATGTCTTCCTCAATGCTAAAGCAAGGACTAACAAAAGCTGGGATCCATTAGGAAAAAGCAGAATGCTTCGGATATTATCAACCTATTAAGAATTCTATGGTTTTAGTCACTATTGAGCATTTCCTTCCAAACACACTGGCTTTCTCCATCACTAAGGCTCTTCAACACACCTTCAACTTTCTCATCACGGGGGCTGCTAAGATGATCCCTTTCTGGTCTGGGACTGTCCGAGCACCCTCACGCCTGTTGTGTATTAACTCTGGATAATGTGTGCAGCCCTCCTGCCACCCTGGCTGGGACACATCAGGACCCTGCGGCCCTCATCTCTTCCTTCTCCACAGTCCTGCATGCTGTCATGCATCTCTCTAAAGCACAGTCTTGCTCAAATGCAGAGGCGTCTGGCTCAGCTCTGTTTTCACCTACTCCTTAAACTACATAAAAACAAGTTTTAGGGGTTCTCATCTTTCCTTCCTCTCTCTCACAAACTGTACGTATACAAACATATCAATACAAAAAGAAAACATAAGTAAAATTTTAAAATAAGGATATCCATCGGAGAGAAAATGAAAGCAGGCCTTACAAAGTTACTTTTTGATGTTCCTAACTAGGAATCTGCAAACTGCAGAAAAATATAAAATACATAGAACTACTAACTACATTATAACTGCTTGAAACAGTGAGGTTATGTCCTTGCTCTCTGTAGTCAAGTATACACATGGATAAAAGGCTTCAACTTCTCATTCTAATGCTCTCTAATGCTGACAAAGACAGTAAATAGGTATCATATTGTACAGTTTCACCATGCCACATGGGGGAAAGTCAGGTTTTTATTTTGTGGTGAATGTATCATTGAGTATAAAATTTCACTCAATGAAGACAGTCAATAAACATGGGACCAACTGGTTCAGTATTCAGGTTCTACCACACAACACTGAACAGCAGAGAAAAAGGGCAGACAAAAGGTGTCCTATACTCTTATCTTTGAAATACTTTAGTACTATTACATCAGAATTAAGTCACATAGTTTTGTAGGGAATATGGTCACTTACTCTCCAGCTCAAAGATTGTGTGCACACACAAGAAAACTGAAGCTGTAAAGTAACCAAACATATTTATAGTTTTGCCCGGATAACAATGTGAACATCTCGGACTCTAAAATACTGATGGGCAAAGGAAACATTTTTGAAAATACAGGACAAATATAATTGCTGGGATAGAGAGAGAGAAAGAGAGAGAGAAGAAAAGAGATGTTTTCTATTTTATAGATTTTTTTTCTCTTGGGCATAATTATGAAATGACATTCAAGTGCAACCAGTGAAATGCCTATTTTTTTTCTTACAAATTCCAAAGACATCAGCAAAACCACCTTTGTCAGTAATAAAAATAAAAAGCCTTTGACTTTTTAAATGTTATCATACTGTCACAGCAGAATAAAATTAGCTTGAAAAATGATGTAAAGGCACATGATGCCGTTCATTATGTATGGTGGCAACGGCAGCACTGCACAGTGTTCATAAAGGCTGCTCCATTAAATTTACCTCCAGTCAATAATTAGGAGTCCACAAATAAACCTGGGCAATTAAATCAATACTTCCAGGCAATTATATTCCAGAGTCCAGGCTCAGTGGCACAAAAAGGCACTATATCAACCTGCAGTATTAAGCAGTCTGATGCCATCTCAACACAGAATTTTTAATACTAACTGGACAGAATAAGTATATACCCAGATAATACAGATATGTATATGTACTTCCACATATGTAAGACACTTGCATATATACATACACAAGTGCATGCATATGCACGTGCACGCACACACACACACATACACACAAACAACAACAGTATATAGCATTAACAAGATTTAAACATATTGATTTATTATTTTATGGATATAATTGATGATAAAATTTCTAATTAAAGGAACTACAAGGTCCTAGTTATAAGGCCAACACCTAGAAAATCATTACAAGTTTATTCCTATCATTTTAAAGCTGAAAACACTTCATACCAGCCATCACTGAACTCCTTCCCATGCCAGGCACTGGGCTGAGTCTGAGCTCTGCAGGCTGGAGAGGTTAAGAAATGAGTTCTGCAGGTGGCCCAGCACTTGAGCATGTGCTGCTCTAGCAGAGGGTCTGAATCTGGTTCCCAGTACCCACATGGGCAGCTTAGCTCCAGAGGGAGCCGATACTCTGGCCTCTGAGACACCTGCACGCATGTGCACAACCCACCACCCTCACTTCATATACATCACTAAAAATAAAGGTGCATCTTAAGAAAAAGAAACGTCCTCTATTTCTCAAAATCAAGTTGTTACTGAAAAGGGACTTCTCTCACACCTGTGTATCTGTATTTGGACAACTTTAACAAAAATGTCACCTATCACATTCTATTATTGAAGTAATTACAGATAAGGCTTAGAAACTATATAACATTAACGCCAGGAGCATGAGTATGTATCATTTACTTATTGTGCTGTGGTTCTTGTCTTGGCGCTGGGGGTTGAACTCATGTCCCCATACATGCTAATCAAGGACTCAGCCACCAGTGCATCTCCAGGCCTCTCACTACAAACATGGGAGATGCTACCGGATGATACAGATATAAACTAACAATACTTAGTATCAACTTGTTTTTAATTGTTGCAGAAACATTCATAGGGCCTTTCAAAAGTCACTGACTGATGTTTTTTTTTTTTCCCACTTTGATAATTATATTTTAGCTTTTATTTATTTATTTCAGGTTGGGTTTCAAATAAACAATTAGGGTGTGCAAAAAAAAAGTGACTATAATGAAAAAGTTTTAGAATGCATTACACGCTGTCAGTGATGTCAAAACAAAAGCTGGCTATGACCAGAAAAGCAGGCTCTCACCTGCCAATAAACTGCCCTTGATCACTTACAAGAGGGGCACATCCCAGCAGACCATGTGTGTATTAAAAAAACACTTGAAAGGGGAGGAAGAGTATATCACACTGGTCACAGCAGCAGCCTCAATAGAGCCCTCAGGGAGGCCAGCTCGGCTTGGCCCTGTCATCCTCTATGCAGCCTTCCACTCAGCCCAGAAAACGTCGATAGGAAAATGTTTGAGGGGCCTCTGGTGGAAATTTTTTCATTCTTTCTGCATTGACAGGATGCCAAATCAATATTTACTTCCCACTAACAAGCTGCTCGAGGTCTCAGTAGAAAATATTGTAGAGAATGCGGGAAGACACAGTAATAAACAGCTGTCTGGCTGTGAGGAAAACACGCATTGACTGGAAACAGGCCCACAGTAAAAGGTCATCGAAACCCATGAACTCCTCAGGTGTCCGTATCAACTTCCAACTTTAAAGACACTAAGAAAGAATCTCTTTTCCTAAGAGGTTGGAAGAATGGATCCTTTTTACTCTAGCAAGCAGAGCGATTGACTCAATAATTTAATTAATGCACTTGCCAAGGCCCGTGTTGGCTCTTTCTCAAGGCATTTGCTTCATTTGTTAAGTCCAAAGGTACAAATAGGGGGTTAACTTTACCATTGACCCAGGGGATTCTGCTTCACCTAACAAATAAATAAGGGTGTCTACAAATGTGAGGCTGGCTATATTTATTTGGAAATTTTAATATATGAAGCACAAACATGAAATACCTGTCCTTCAAGAAGTTTCTGAATGTACAACATCCACTCCTTGTCATTTTCAATGTCTATCTTTGTCTTCTCAATTTCCTAAGGAAAATAAAAACAGGTACATTAACTGATATGAACTTATTCAATTCTGCTAGGATCTAGCAGCTAGATATGGAATACATATACAGGATATCAACTAAGAGTGACCCATCTCTTCCAAGGTGGATATTTAAATCCGTACTATTTAATATTTAATTTGTAAATACTCACATTCACACAGAAGCTATATTTGTGTTTATATATTTCATAATAAATTAAGTTTTTTTCAGTTTTCACACTGTGGCTCCAGATAGGGATGGATGGGAATAAAAAAGGTGTTCCAGTAAAAAGACGAGGCAGGGCTGGAGAGATGGCTCAGTGGTTGTTAAGGGTGCTTACAGAGGACCTGAGTTTGGTTTCCAACACCCATGTCAGGTGACTCGAAATAGCCTATAAGTCCAGCATACAAGGAATCCAACTCTACCTCTGGCCTATGCAGGGGCCTATTCATTCTCTCTCTCTCTCTCTCTCTCTCTCTCTCTCTCTCTCTCTCTCTCTCTCTCCCTCCCTCCCTCCCTCCCTCTCCCTCTCCCTCCCTCCCTCCCTCACCCTCCCTCTCTCCCTCTCCCCCCTCCCTCCCCTGCATGTGAGCATGCACACACACAGAAACACATTTGAAAGAAGCATTTGAGAAACTAACAGTCGTTGAAATTTACTACATGTCAGTCTTCACACTAGGCACTCCACACAGACTCTCATCCTTCAACATGAATTTACGGCAGCTAGATGTAGTTTAAAGTACATAATTCAGACAAGACACTCCACCTCTTAATCTCTAAGAGACGTATAGTTCATCCTAAATAAACTCTGGTCTGTAATTAAGCACAGTGAATATATCAAGGATCCCTGATAGTCTTCACAGTGTGTTCGTGCTCAAGTTCTTTTTATTTCCAGGAGGGTTTGCAGACTGTGTGGCACGTGCGGCTGCAGGCAGAGGTCTTTGGTATCAGGTGCGTCAGCTCAGAGGCATGGGTGCTGCTTTGGGAATCTTTGGAAGTATGAGGAACCTTTTCTAAGGTCATACACTTAAAGGAGACAGTTTGACTAATTTCCCTATTCAAGTGACGTGATGTCTTTCTAATTTACAGGCCAGAGAGCATCCTTGTAATGATAAACAATAAAAAACATGTGCCTGCATTTGTTTGTGTAAGTGCACAGGCAGGCACAGACACACACACACACACACACACACACACACACACACACACACACACACTCTCAGAGAGACACACCAGTGATTAGGAGACTCTACCAAGCCTGGGTGAGGCCCTCAGTTAGGCATTGCTGCCTTCCTTGCACCTTGTTTGATCCTACATGTGATAATGTTCGTCTCCTTCCACGTCCAGTCACAGATGCCGGGGCACATATGCTGAGACTTGGAAATAGGGAAACTAATGACTCATTATCCCACTCACCCACAGGATGAAAGCCATCTCCACAGAATTCCTTTGGATCTTTTCCAAAAAATTCTTGGCAGTTTAAATATCTTTATATTATAGATCTTCTTACAGCAAAAAAAATCTCTTAGACGCTCAGGCCTGCAGGCATTTCACAGAGGATGGTCTCATACAAAACCTTAAGTCTAGTGCTTTATTTTGTCATTGAGCAAATATTTATTGTGATGATCTTGGTATCATCCTGTCTTAAATCTTTCCAAACAATAAATAACAGAAGGCAGGCATCCTTCCCTGGGATAAGGAATACTGTGCTTAGATGAGACAGGATCCTCCCCAGGGCCCACTGACAGGAACATAATCCACCCAAACAGGAGTGGATATACAATATGACAAGATCCTCATAAAATGAAATTATTATCTACTTTAAAACAGTAAATATTTTCAGCCGGGCATGGTGGCGCCCACCTTTAATCCAAGTACTTGGGAGGCAGAGGCAGGCGGATTTCTGAGTTTGAGGCCAGCCTGGTCTACAAAGTACGTTCCAGGACAGCCAGGGCTATACAGAGAAACCCTGTCTCGACCCCCCCCCCAATAAAAAAAAAACAGTAAATATTTTCAAAAGGCAGAATTATTTCAAAATAATCATTTCAGTCAGGAAAACTAATAAGTTTGTTACCAAAAATCCAAACAAACAAACAAACAAACAAACAAACCCTTACACACAGATTTTTATCAAATCAATGGTGACCTGAGTGGACTGGTGAATTAAGAAGAGTGATAAGCAGAGTGTGTGAGCTGGATAGGCAGCTAGTGCCTGGTGTCCCTCGGAGGACACAGGGTTGGTTCCAAGCACCAAACTGGTGATACACCATTTGTTATCTGTAACTCCAGCTCCAGTGGTTTCGTTCCCCTCTTCTGATACCAGGCATGCATGTGGTACAAACAAATGCATGAAGAAAGAGCACTCATATACATAAATAAAATAAATTAACCAAACAATTGCGGTTGCTACTGGGTGTGTACAGGGTGGTTCAGCCCTGTAGTCTGAAAGGGTGGAGAGGCTGAAGCAGGAGAGTCACCTGATCTAGAAGTTTGAGAACAGCCTGGGTAACATAGCAAGAACCTTGCTTCAAACAAAAGAAAATCTCCCTCCCTCTCCTTCCCTCTCCCTCCCTCTCTCTGCCTCTCCTCCCCTCTCCTCTCTCCCTGCTTTTCCCTGCCTCTCTGCTCTCTTTGCCTCTCTCCCTCTCCCCAACCCTCTCACAGTGCATGTGCACACACACACACACACACACACACACACACACCAACAATGACAAAAACCCCAGCTTACAAGATATACAATATGACTAGCTAAAGAGAATGGGGGGACAGAATGGAAAACTGGCATGAGTAACAAGCGACATGAATCTTCCTAATTGCTTATTATGTCTGCTCTCCTTTCCTGTTACATACTTGACTCATATCTACATTATATATTGAGTTTCTTTAAAGGCGTTGAGTTGGTTATACTGTATCTTTCTTTGACAACTTGACAATATCCTCATAAAATGAAATTCTAAGAATTATAAAACAAAAAAGTATATTTAAGTAAAAGTACAGCCAGCCCTTTATTAATGAGTATTCCAGCGCTCTTACCATTTCATCTTCTGTGTCCAGTATCTCCTCTAGGTCTGACCGTGAGATGTTCAGTATGGAAGCTGCCAAGGTCTGGGCTTTATGGGTTGAGGTTTTACAGACATGTCTGCTTTTTTGCATCTTCTTAAGCTCTCTGATTTGATGTCTTGTCCCATGGACATCACTTTGTAACTCATTGACCAAAGCCTAAAATATATTAGAGAGAGCATGGGTTCATATGGAAGTCATAATGAAGATAAAATGGCCCAAACATAAAAATGTGAACGCACTAGCAAATCATTTTTATTAAGGTTACACTGATTTTATTTATTTTGGAAGAAAATGGGCTGTTATCTACCTATTGTCATTAGGTAATAAAAGCTCTCTTAAATCACCTCTTAACTGCATTTCTTTATTAACCATAGCTCTCAAATTCAGTTTTAGGTATGCTAACTGGTATCTTGGCTGGTCAAGCTTGTAGAAGGCAGGCTACGTGTAATCATGATAAAGCACAATTTAGCTGATGAGACTCTTAGTTCTATTTATCTGTAAACATACTATTTGCTTATTAATCTTAATAAACTATTGCATAGTGGGTTTAACTGCTACATATGCTGATGAAAGGTGACCACTGAAAAAGTTGCTTCTGTAATATTTTACTAAAACTAAATTAGAGACACTGGGGACTTGACCCAACCTAGTACAGCGCTGCTGTGACTGACTCATGCTCATAAGATGGAGGGGCTGAAAACACACAGAAAAGCTGAAATTATGTCACAGAAGTCTTCGAGTTTCCCTTTTGAGAAATCAAGAAGTGCTAGTGTGCGTCACTCCTCTAGGCAATTAAGAAGAGCACATTACTCTGCATGGCCAGCGTTCTGTGTGGCAGGCTGGCCAGGGGCTGCTGGGCTGTTTCAACACTCTGCTAGCTCAAAGGGTTCCCTCAACAAGCCTCAGCAGCACTCTCACACAAAGCCAAAAGGAAAATTACCACAGCAAAGAGTATGTTTGCTGTCATGTGACTGGCTGTTACTTGATTTTCTCTTTACTCTTCTTCCCAGATAATTTGTTACACACACACACACAAACAGACAGAGTGAAATATCTGTTTCTCCACTGTACTAGCAAACACCAATCTGATACTTTAGTACAATTTGCTTTTATAACTATTTTGAAGTTCCAAATTCTCATTTTTATTATTACAAATCAAGTGAAGAATCAGCCTTGACATACCTTTATCTTCACTGGCAAATTTAAATTGGCAGAGTAAATCACATTATGCTATTGAAATTATATTTGTCTATTGAACATGTTAATTTTTTCAAAGTTTATTCTTTTTTTAACTATGCCATTTCACAGGGGAAAAGTTTAATGTAGTTATCCTAGTTAGGTATCTATTGATACCTACATGATAAGTAAATGGCCACAAACAACTTGGGGAGGAAAGGTCAAATCCAGGCTGGACTCGCAGGCCAGAAGGGAAGCAGAAGCTGCAGAGGAACAAAGCTTACTGATGCACGCTCATAGCTCCCTTACCTTGCTTTCATATACAGCCTAGGCCCACTTGCCTATGGATGGTACCACCCTAAGTGGGCAGGGTCCTCCCACATCAATTCTCCATCGAGGAAAGACTTCACAGACTTGCCAACAGAACAAGCTGGGCTAATACCCATTTATCAGTGAGTGCATATCATGTGTGTTCTTTTGTGATTGGAATATTAGCCCAGAAGCTTAGAATACCCAAGATACAATTTGCAAAACACATGAAAATTAGAAGGAAGACCAAAGTGTGGACACTTTGATCCTTCTTAGAAGGGGGAACAAAATACCCAGGGAACGAGTTACAGAGACAAAGTTTGGAGCAGAGACTGAAGGCATGACCATTCAGAAATTACCACACCTGGGGATCCATCCTCTAAACAACCACCAATCCCAGACACTATTGCAGATGCCAACAAGAGCTTGCGGACAGGAGACTGATATAGCTGTCTCCTGAGAGGCTCTGCCAGTGCCTGACTATTACAGAAGTGGATGTTTACGGTCATCCATTAGACGGAGCACAGGGTCCCCAATGAAGGAGCTAGAGAAAGTACCCAAGGAGATGAAGGGGTTTGCAGCCCCCTAGGAGTAACATCAATATTAACTAACCAGTACCTGCAGAGCTCCTTGGGACTAAACCACCAATCAAAGAAAACACACAGAGAGACTCATGGCTCTAGCTGCATATGTAGCTGAGGATGGCCTAGTCGGTCATCAATGGGAGGAGAGGCCCTTGGTCCTGTGAAGGTTCTATGCCCCAGAATAGAGGAATAACTGGGCCAGGAAGCAGGAGTGGGTGGGTTGGGAAGCAGGGGGAGGAAAGAGAGGATAGGGGATTTTTGGAGGGGAAACTAGGAAAGGGGATAACATTTGAAATATAAATAAAGAAACTATCTAAAAAAAAAAGAACAAGCTGATGTGTGATTTTTTTTTTTTTAATAGAGATTAGATTCCTTCTTCCCATATGTCCCAAGTTAAGTTGATAAAAAAAATCTAAGTAGTTCGGTAGTTGAACTGGTGAGACTTTAAGATGTTTTCTTTTTCTATCTTTTACAGTGGAGATTTTCTTTTTGATGTGACTCAAATCAGAGCCCTGGAAAAGACTATGAGGTGATCTCTCTGCAGGAGGATACTTGAGAATAATACCCTACATGTTCAGTTATACAAGTGTTAAACATACAGCAAGGTCGAAAAATGTTTAAGGCACATATACCACTAACCTGTATATTATAATCAGTTTTCTATATTTGATTTGTCATGTACCTATTTATCCGTTGATCTATCTTCCATCCTTGAACCATTTTAAAGAAGGTGGCAAACATCTGTCAGTTGGCCCCTAATTACATTTCCATGTGTATCATTAACTAATGATGAATACTTTTAGTACCTTTGAGATCAAATTTTTATACAGTGTAATGCAATATTCCTTGACCATACAGCTTTATGAGATTTTACTAAATGAGAACTTTTTTGGCTAACCTACACCTAGGTTGAAGTAGATGGAATTTCCATCTGTTATGGTTTGGATGCAAATATCACTCACAGGCTCATGTCAAGTTTCAAAACTTGGTTCCTAGCAGGTGTGTTTAGGATGCTGTGGGATCTTTAGGAGGTAGAGCCTAGCTGGGAGAAGAGGCCCACTGGGGGTTGGATTTGAGGTTTACGACCTGGCTCTAGTCCTCTTGTCTCTTTGCTCCTTGATCCTTGGAGATGTAAGGTGGCTGGCTACCTGTTATCACAGATGTGAAGTAGTGTCATAGCTATGCCTTACCACTGTGATAGAGTCGACCCTATACTATGATCCCAAACAAAACCTCTCTTAAGTTGCTTCTTGTCCAGTATATTGTCATAGCAACAAGAACATAGCATTATTTATGCCCTTTCCTGGTCAATCCCTAGTCAGTCAGTTTTCCCAGTACCATTTATCAAAAGTTAAAAACAAACAAACAAACAAACAAACAAACATTACATTCACTATCATATGCTCCTTGTGTCTGTCACTTACTAGTTAGTGATATGTCCATAGATTAATTTATGAGCTCTCTGCTCTGTTCTGTTAATTTATGTTCATTTTATTATGTGAGAATCATGAAGGTTTGATGATGATAACTTTTCAATACAGTTTCAAGCCAGAAAGTATAATACCTTTGGCTTAATTCTTCTTGTTCAACATTGCTTTGTTTGGTCAGCATCTTTTATCATTTTATACAATTCTTTACTACGCATGTTAAGTATGATTGGATTATTAACAGCAATTGTAGTAGATAAACACACACACACACACACACACACACAGAGCTACTAAGACATTTTAACAGTATTAATTCTTCTAACCCATGAGCACAGTCTATTTTTCCATTTATATTTTTCTCAATGAATTTCATCAGTGACAGAAATTAACATTAATTAACAGAAATTCAATTTTCTTGGTTAAATTTTACTCCTAGTTTTTCTTTTATTGTTTTGCTGTTATTGTAAAGGACCATTCCTCTCACTGCTGTCTCAGAGGGCATACTGTTAGAAAGACAGAACACGAATTGACCTTGTTAATTTTGAGGGATAGTCTTAGGGATTTTCAAGTCTAGAACTCTGCAATCTGCCAACAGAGATAACTACAGTCCCTCTCATGATTTCTGTAACCTTTAATTCTTTAAGCCTTTTATGTTGGTCCTGATTTTACAGAAAATGCATTTCACTATTGCATATGATGTCAGCTGTACCTTTAGTGCTTTTACTGGATTGAGATCCACTCACTCCATATTTAATATTTTGTTTTTCAACATAAAATTGTGGAATTTTGTGAAATTCTTTTCTATCTGTGCTCGGTGACAATATGACTTTTTTATTCTGATAATTTAGCACCTCATATGTATTTATCTGCATATTTGAACCATCCACAGAACAAATACCATTTCAACATGGTATATGAGGTTTTTAATGTGTCTGGCTAGTACTTTGTTGAAAATGTTTGCATCTGTCTTTGAATGATAATGAAATGTAATTTTCTTCTCTTCTCATGTCCACATCTAACTTTGCTTTCAGAGTAATACTGACCTTGTCAATAAAGTTTGGAAGTTTTCAGTCCTCTAATTTTTTTGGAAGAGTTTAAGAAGAACTGGCATTAATTCTTCTTAATGTTGGTCCAAGCGATGGGGAAGCCATATGGCACTGGAATTCTGTTTGTTGGGAGGTTTTTGATTACTGATTCAATTGCCTTACTTGTTATTCATTTGGATTTTGTGTTTCTTCATGATTCAGTCTTAGTGGGTAGTTGGTTTTCAGGAATATCCATTTATTATAGCTTATCTAACTTCTTATCATATAATTGTTCAGAGTATTCTCTTATAATCTGGTCACTTATTGCTTATCAGCCATATTTCTGTTGTCAGAGTTATAAATTCTTTCTGTTTTTGCTTTTCTTATTAGTGTAGCTGACTAAAGATTTGCCAGTTTTATATTCTAAAAAATTCAATTAGTTACACTGATCTTTGTTTTGCTTTCTATTCCTTTTATGTGAATCCTTTCTTTCCCAATGCATACTAAGTCCCATTCTTCTGTTAACTGTGGGCTCAATTATTGTTTCCCTTGCTCTTCAAGATTGCAAGTTAGACTGTGCACTTGAGACCCTTTTGTTTATAGCTGTAATCTTTCCACTCAAACCCACATTTTCTGCACCACATACACATAAGTTTTGTTTCCATCTTCATTTGTCTCATTATTTCTTTATTTCTTTCATTTATAATCAGCCCTATTAGCTTTTGGGGATTAAATTGCTTAACTTCCACATTTCCATGAATTTTCCTCTCATTACTGATTTGTATTTTTCCACAAATAGGGTTAGAAAAGATGTTCTGGATGACTTCAATCTTTGAATCTTTTAAAAGTTGTTTTTGTGGCCCCACATTCTCCTGTTTTGGAAAATGTTCAGTACATGTCTGCAAGGACAGCTTTGTCTCTGGTGTGGCTCAGTTCTGCTGTTCATGCCCTCTCTGTTGAGAGGGAACACTGCTGAGGGCCACCATTCTCTTTTCCTTTCCTCCCTCCCATGCTCAGGGTATTTGCTCTATTTATTTAGGTGTACTAATATTTGGTAGACAAATGTTTATAACTGTTTTTGTCATTCTTTTTAGTATGCTTATTAACTAAAGTCTCTCTTGTTATAAATTAAGGCACTTATGTTTTCTTGTAGTTATCATTTGTATGGAATATCTTTTTCTATCTCTTTACTTTTAGTTAGGTGTTCCTTTACAGATAAATTAAGTCTTTTTTATGATTACTAGATCACACTTTCAAAAGAAAGAAAGATGTAAGGAAGGGAAATCTATTCAGTCACCAAGTATTTTCTGATTAGAGAGTTTAGTCCATTTACATTTAAGATAAGCATCCTCAGGTACTGTGTCACCCTCAGGTACTGTGTCATCCTCAGGTACTGAGTCATCCTCAGGTACTGTGATATCCTCAGGTACTGTGTCATCCTCAGGTACTGTGTCATCCTCAGGTACTGTGTCATCCTCAGATACTGTGATATCCTCAGGTACTGTGTCATCCTCAGGTACTGTGTCATCCTCAGGTACTGTGTCATCCTCAGGTACTGTGTCATTCTCAGGTACGGTGGCATCCTCAGGCACTGTGGCATCCTCAGGTACGGTGGCATCCTCAGGTACTGTGGCATCCTCAGGTACTGTGGCATCCTCAGGTACTGTGTTTACTGTTACCTTTGTGCTAATTGTTTTCTGACCACTCATTCTGCCTCCTCCATTCTTGGTGTTGTCCTTTGGTGACTTTTTGTTATTGTTGTTTCATATACTTTGAGGTCTTTATCTGTGAATTTCTATTTTAAAATTTCTTTTGTTGACATCTTGTTGCTTTCATAAAATATCTTTTAACTGTAGTTTCCTATTTCCAGCTGCTAACCGTATTGTGATAGTGATCACATATTGATGACACTTCTCTCATGTAGAGACTGGATATTATAATTTATCAATCTTTGCAGCCACGAAACTGTACACCACTCCATTTCCCTCCTCTCTCTCCCCTCCTTCTCTCCAAATTTGAGACATTTTCTCATTTTATTTCTTTAAATAGTCTTTCTGTTCTTTTATCTCTCTGCTTTCTAAAATTCCTATCATACATATATTTAGTTTGACAACGTCTCAGAAGTCTTGTGAATTTTTTTCTTTTTCATGAAAAAGAAAAACTTTGCTTCTTCTGTGTAATTTTAAGTGACCTATCCTTCAGTTCAAGGGAATCTTTTATGGAATATTCTACTGAATCTTTTATTGGAAATTTTAGCCCAGTCTTGTTTTATCTCTATAGTTACTTTTCTCCTTAGAAGTAAATGTCTCTAATTGATAACAGCTTCATTTCTTAGTCTCTCTCTCTCTCTCTCTCTCTCTCTCTCTCTCTCTCTCTCTCTCTCACACACACACACACACACACACACACACCAATATGTGTGTCCCTGAGGAACATGCATATGTGCAAGGGATGCCTATCGATGCAGAGGCTGAAACATGACTCTGGATGTCCTATTGAATCGCTGTCTTCTGCTAGACCAGAGGCTCACCGTTTCTCATTTGCTCTGTATAGTGAGTGAGCTAGGGGATCTACCTGTCTCTGGCCCTCAAATTTTCTTCAATATTTATATTTTCTGAGACTATTGTTGCTCCTTTTTTGTGGTTTCTGTTTCCTTGACAGGTTGCACACTTTCTTCCTGTTGCTTCCTAATTTCATATAATCCCCCTGCCATGTCCTTGTACTTCACTCACTTATCTGAGAGGACTTTTCCAAATTGCTCCTTGTTGGTAGGTTCCTCTTTTATTAGGTCAGATGAGCCATCATTAGGCCAGATGGGCCTTCATCAGCTCATCTGGTGCATCATGTTTACCTTTTACATGACCTGTCAGGTCCTTTAGGAAGAAGCCACTTCTAGTCTTCATAGATTTGCTTTCACAAAGAAAAACACTCATCAATTAATCCAACTTCTGAGTGGATGGGCTAGCCAGTGGCACCAGTGTGCGGTGTGCTTGTTGTCAGAACCCCAGAGTTTGGCAAGGCAATTACATATTCTTTGAGGCTCCTGGATGGGCTTTGCATTCAGACACGGTTCCTAGTTAGACACCAACTGTGTTAATAGCTAGCTACAGGCTATGTTCCTTGGATGTGTAATTCCAATGGTTAGACTTTCAATTGAACTTTCAATATAGGGTTGGGTCCTGATTTGAAAGAACCAGACTGTACTCTCTGGTCAGAAGTTGTTGAGGACTGACTTCATGTTCAAGTAAGGCTGCACTGGCTCCACAGTCAGGCTGCATCTCCGGCGGCACGCACCCACGCGCATAGACAAACTCACTGGCAGTGCTTTCCACACAGATACAGAGCCTGGCTTTGCTGTGTTTGGGCATGCTGTCAACAGCATAGCGTAGCACAATTATCCTATGGTACAGGAGTAGCACATGTGCCTTGCTGGTAACCACCAGCTCTCTGCTTGGATTTAAGACCAACAACAGGAGATAAAGCATGTCTGGTACTGGAAACCTGGCTTCCTCCTCGTGGTGGTGAGTCCGTGGTTATTGGAGGAGAATCTACAATTACGTATTTATTAAACTAGTCTCTTCCCTAATAACAGTCTATAAACATTTGTCCTTACAGTTATAGATAAGGAAACAAACTCAACAACAACAACAAAAAACACACGTGCGCACGCGCACACACCCCCTAATTATCCAATCAACAATTGATCTAATGAACTGAATAAACAGTTCCAAAAACGAATATAAATTACTAAGATAAATATTTGAAAAAATGTCCAATATCCTTAGCTATCAGGGAAACGCAAATTAAAACTTTGAGTTTCCAGTCAAATGGCTTTCATCCAATGTCAGGAGGATGTGGAGAAATGGAGGAATATAAACTTATATAACTACTGTGGAAACCAGTACAGAAGTACCTCAAGACGCTTAAATGGGACTACTCACAACCCTTAAGGCAAGCAAATCCTCCTTCCTCCACTAAGTTGCTTCTGTCGGGTATTTTGTTGAAGTCACAAGGGAAGTAATGTAACTCCCTAATTACATTTCTGTTGATTTCTTTTTCTAGCATCTTACACTGAAAGTTAATTTAGATACTCACACTCTTCTGTTTGAAACTATCTTAGGAACTCAAATGTTAGGTCTATTTTCGTCCCAAGTCATACAGAGTTTGAAAATTTTTAAAGTAGATGTATTTTGATAGCTATTTTGCTAAAGCATAATTATAGTATACTGATGATAGATAGTGAAAATAACTTTTGCCTTTATGAATTTGTTAAGGATATAATATAGTCTTTGTGAATGTTGTAGATGGATTTCAAAAGAAAGTATCCTCTCTATTTTGAATTACTGATTTATGAATATACTATAGATTAAGCATACTGTGGGAAAGTAATGGTCTCATCAATTCCCTTTTGTATTTCCACACTTCCTTCAAGCATTGCTTAGCATATTATTAGGGATACAAAGAAGGATCACATACCCATTTTCTTTGCAAATTACCCATACATGGCAATATGAATCCTTTATAATGATCTCCAACTGTCCCAATATCAGAGGACATTTTCAAAATGAAACGACTTTCTTGGATGGACATGTCAACACACAGATATTCAGTTTTCAATTACAATAATTTACTCTAACCAGCAGCAGTCGTGCGCAGTAACTAGGAAAGCATAACATTTCCCTCCGACTAGATCTACTTCCCAGCTTTATCTTCTTAAAGTGTTCTAGTCTTATTTGTGAGTCTTGAATGTATTAGCTAATAACAGATTATCTTGACTTTCACTTAAAAACTCTGAAGTTATCATGGTTTCCCAACGAAATAATAACATTTAACAGCTTTTTGAAAAATTCTGAAGAGGCTTAAATTCCTGGTTCTGGGTCAAGGAATGGCCCCTTTCGCTAGGAGAATCCCAAGGTGCTGCCAGGTTGACACGTAATTCAGAATTGTGCCTGTGTCTTAACAGCATTTCAATAGGTTTGCTGAGATATAGTTTGTAGAGTTTAAACTTCACCAGTTAATATATTCTTATTAAAACTTTTTCCTTTTAAAAGCTCTAATTTTCCTTTAATGAGACAAAGATTAAGTATGAATTCAAGATGATTATATTATAGAAGTATTTAAAACTCCTAATTAAAAAATAGATCAGTGCCTAAATATTAACCATGAATATGTAAACATAAAATTGGAATGTTCAACAAATGCCTACACTAAAGAAGAAAGGAGTGTATATACCCCAAGAATCAAACTAAATCTTACCAAACAAAAATCTATATTGATAAATAAACCATGCACATGTTCCAGCTAAATACTGTTGTTTGGCTGGCATCTATTTTTTTTTTTTTTTTTTTTTTTTAGTTATGAACAACAACAAAAAATTCTGAGAAAATGGCGCCTGGCATATGACTCTCACATACAAGCACATTAACAAGCCTATATATATATCAGGGCTGACTCAAATTGAGCAAACACTTCTAGAAATTTCCCCAGTGTGTTTTATCCAGTTACTAGGAGAATTCAAAGCCTCAGTTCTGCCACATATATCCAGCCCAGATGCTCAAAGCACTTGATTTCACCCTAGGGCCAAATTCCATATTCAAGAGTAGATCTAGAGCAGATGGCCCTTCCACCTCTTCCATAATCTGCTTGTGCCCTACAAATAAATGAGAAGACTAAAGGGAACACAGATTCCACAACCGGACCAGAACAAATATTAGTACTATTAAAACTACTGATAATATTTATTAAGTAGTTTAGTGTATATGATATCTAAAAAGCTCTGTGAAGAATATATTGTGATTATGATGATCCATATAAGAACTACGCATAGTTATGAAAAGCTCTTGCCTTTATACTTTTAATCTGAAAGGTAGTTATAATTCTGGTGCATGTATGTGTCTATTTGTCTGATCAATTCTTCAAGAATGTAATGAGCCTCTTGGCTGATGGTACTATAAGAAAATTATTGATAATGTTCCTTGGCTATGTAATATACTTGAAACAACGAAACTAAAAAGAGTACAGTTGCCTTTTAATTGTACACACAATAACTGATCAGGAGATGACCTTCCTCTTACTTACCATTGCTATCAACAACAGTTGATCCTTTCAGAGAAGTTCTGAATGTTGTCATGAAGAGTTACTCCAACCCTAACCCCAGGGAGGCTCTATTGTCATAATCATCTTATGGGGAGGGAAACTGAGATCTAGGGGATTAAATCAGTTGCCGGAGGTCACAAACCTAGTATGGAGCAGAGTTGAACTCTGTCCTCATGGCTACAAGGTTAAAGAAGAGATTCCCTTGAAGGCCCTCAGCTAACTCTGGAAGTGGGTACAAAGACAGGAAGGAGGAAGTAGAACTTGAGAAGTGGTAAGAGTGGGAGAAGAGTGAGAAAGAGTATATTCAAAAGGCAGGATATCATTCATTTACAAAAGCACAGAAGCTTAGATGTGATACAGCTCACACAGTAGGGCCCCAGACCCTGCAGATGGCATGTTACCTGGGTGGTGGCCCCTGAGCTTCCCTGCCCAGTCCCAGGTCACTTAGGTAAAGGATAGAAGTGGCTTTAATAAGGCCCAACCTCCCAGTCTTGACCAATATTTCTGTATTTGGTTGCTGGCAGCCTTTGGTTAGGAAAACTTAAAAAGAGGCATGATGTTAGTGTCACGCACACATCAGCAGAAAACACATTACAACAAATGTCAAGTCACCACTGGAAACTGGGAATTTTTAACTTTTAAATGGCAAGTGGATATGTTTTTGTCATATAGATTCAACTGTTAAAAAACAATAAATGTTTCTCTAATTTCCTGCATGTATGTCTGGGTACTACATGTGTGCCTGGTGCCCTTGGAGACCAGATGACAGTTTCCAATCCCCTGAGACTGAATGCACGCATGGTTTTGAGTCTCTTTGTGGGTACTTGGAACTGAGCTTGAGTACTGTGTCACAAGAGTCAGTGCTCGTGACCCCTGAGCCATCTCTCTAGCCCCCATCCAAAGCCTTTATCTCTCCATTTAGTCATCAAATGCAGATTTGGGGTCCTGCTGAACTAGAATCATGATTCAGTGGATTCAGGGCCAATATTATACATTTTGCTTAAATACAAGAGAATCAAATGATTCTGAAGTTGGTAACCTAATGCTAAATGTTTTAAACCAAGTGTAAAAAAATCCAAAAGAATACTAAACATAGTTATTTTTACATTCTCTTGAGACAGGTTCTCATTGTGTAGCCCAGGCTGGCCTGGAACCCTCTCTGTAGACCAGGTTAACCTCATACTCACAGAGATGCCCCTGATTGTACCTCTTGAGTGCTGGGATTAAAGACAAGAGCCAATATGCTTCGTTTTTATTGTACCATTTAAAATGTTATTAAAATTAAAATTCCACGAAGCTGTAACAATCTCAAAGTTAATTATTTATTAGTTATACTTTATATAATTGTGGTTAGTATAAAGGACCAGTATGTCACCTTTAAGGATCAATATGTCACCTTGGAATAACTAGAGTTTAGAGACTTAGGCACATATGTAAAATGTATGCTTTTCAAGGTTAATTTTTGCTAACCTATTTTCTGTGGAGAAATATACTAATTATTTTATCATGGTCACAAAACTACACTAGGTGGATAAAAATCAAATTATGTAGTCATGAAATTAGTTTTCCTATTGTATAATTTCTGGTTTTCATTTACCTTTTTTTCTTTGAAAAGACCATACTCAAAGTATATTTTCTAAAAACAATGATTAAAAATAATAAAACTCATATGTGTCTAGCTCATATGTTATATCCTGTCTAAAAGCACAGCAAAGGAAACTCAAAGTTGAAAAGAAACCAGAAAAACAAAGTCATAATAAAAATGGTCCTACATGGGTCAAGTAGCAACAACATTCAAAGAGATTTTTCATTATAAATTAAAGGGTGAGACTTTAGTAAACAGAAAGAAAATGGCATTTTAGTCAGGAAAGGTAAATTACATTCACTGAAATTAATCTTTTTAACCATTCACGATATTCCTAGGTATGCATTATTGGCTTGATTTTATACCATTTAAAACTTCGTTAAGGGAGGTCAAATGTTTATTTCACTCATTCTGTAGGTGCTATTAAATGAGAAACTTATAAGTACCTATGGTTTCTAATGAAGCAAAGCCAGGCATCTCCCTGGCACATGTCTGACAATGCTTGGGGCTCCTATATGGTGAGGGGTGTACAACATATTATAGCACACAGCTAAAACCCAGTTATGTGCCAGTGCATAACTAAAGTACACGCCTAGGAATAGTATTTCTTGTAAATAAGACCTATGCCTGTAGACATTCTGAAATACTCAGCAGAGGGCCTACTTGCCGAGGGCTTCAAATATGGCCCAACTCTTGATCTGTCTAGAGAGAAAAATCTACTTGAGCTGATATGAGAACATTATGATGACATAAATGCAAAATAACATTTTACACATTTTAAAGTTTAACACATTTTATATCATGTATGTGCACTTGTCCAAAGAAGTCAGAAAAGGATATCAGATCCCCTGGAACTGGAGATACAGGCAGCTGTATGTAAGCAGCTCTATGTGGGTGCTGGGAGCTGAAGGTGGTCCCTCTGCAAGGGCAGCAAGTGCTCTTAACCCCTGTGCCATCTCTCTAGCCCACTTAGTGAGTTACAAGCTGGTGGCTCATATTATGCTGAGTCATGGAAACAAAGGCTGTGAATGGTGATATAACTTTCAGGAAGATATTTAAATTTATATGTTATAAAGAACCCATAACTGGAAAATGCACACCTATTGAGGCAATAGGACTGCCTCGAGAGTCTTCCCATTAGTCCCAGTTTCTACATTCTCAAATGGCGGCTCTCATGCCATCTGTAGGGAGAGCACCATGCTCACTGTCTTAGTCAGGGTTTCTATTCCTGCACAAACATCATGACCAAGAAGCAAGTTGGGGAAGAAAGGGTTTATTAGGCTTACACTTCCATATTGTTGTTCATCACCAAGGAAGTCAGGACTGGAATTCAAGCAGGTCAGGAAGCAGGAGCTGATGCAGAGGCCATGGAGGGATGTTAGTTACTGGCTTGCTTCCTGTGGCATGCTCAGCCTGCTCTCTTATAGAACCCAAGACTACCAGCTCAGAGATGGCACCACCCACAAGGGGACCTCCTGCTTGATCACTAATTGAGAAAATGCCTTACAGCTGGATCTCATGGAGGCATTTCCCCAACTGAAGCTCCTTTCTCTGTGATAACTCCAGCTATGTCAAGTTGACACAAAACTAGCCAGTACACTCACTAAGGACTGAAGCACAGGGGGAAATGTGGTTGGGGGCAATGGGGAAAAGAATGGACTTTCTTTCTCATTGCAGACCATTTTATACTCAACATTGACGGTCAATAGGACAACCATTAATACTTCACATTTCCAATGTAAATTTCATTTAATTAGCAATCATTATTGTACACCTATTCTTTCCAATGTGCTATGGTGCATGCTGTGGTGATAAAGATTAATAAAAGATTGTTCCCCCTATCAAGGAAGTCATCATGGTCTAGCTGGTGGTGACAGATTTTCTTACTAACTACATAACAAAGAATAAAAGGCACTGAATAGAGTTACTGACACTTTATAGGGGATTAAACAGGGCAGAACCATCACAGGCTCTCTGCTCTCAATGACTGCTGCTTCTGGAGAAGGGAGGAAGAGTGCTGAATGTATCTTCCCCTCCTCCAGCAATCACAGCCCAGGGGCTTCTTTGTGTCACTAATGCCTAAATCTTTCTGGGGTTCTTTGATGTGTATGTTGCATCTAGATGAGACAATTGAGCCACCACTTACATGCAGGCACTTCAGCTGCCTTTATGTTTTCCTGAGTCATCTGCTACTTCTCTGGTTGTAGTGAATTCATGCACCTTAGCTTAACTGAACTCAGGAGTATCTTTGTCCTAGCTTGGGTGGTTTTTAAAACAGGGTGGAAATGACTTAATTCATTTTAAGTCCACCTTGATTACTTGACTAATACCATTTCACTACTAAACTAATGCTAAGAAAGAAACATTAACAATAGGGTGAATAATTTAAAACTCAAACCATAAAATCTGCTACAGAGAAAATTTGAGCACTGTGACCCCCCCCCCAGGGTAGGAGAAAAGGTTTTTGTGGAGTAGCCAGGAACACCCCTGTACTCCTCATGAGAATTGAGGCAGGAGAATTAACAGTCTGAGGCCAGCTGAGCCTCTCTATGTATATATAGTGAGGTCATCATGCAGTAACATCAGCACCAACTAAAAGTAAAGACCTTGGCAACGCCCCAAATCCCCAGAAAGAGGACAACGCCTCTGCCTTCACAAAGGCTCCGACCTTCACAAAGACAGTGAACTCTTCAATCTTCTCATTGGCGAGCAGCAGTTTCTTCTGCGCACCCTCCAGGACCTGCTCACTCTGCAGGGCTAAGGCCTGGAGCTGCTCCGAAGCTGCCTTCTCAATCTGAGCCATGGCTGTCTCTGTGTCATTTAGTTTTGATATCAGGACACTCATCTTGAGATCCTGCAAAAGATTGATTGATATCAAGAAAAGAAAAAGTGTTTCATACACATACTGCTGAGTTATAAGAGTTAGACTGCATCATTCTATACATGCAACTTACTTCCATTTGGGTAAAGGTAATGCTTGCTTTTCTTTATGTTACTAGTGCACCACACTCATTAAGGAAAACAAAGTCTAAGTGTCCATGTAGTGACACAGTGTTCTTTGTAGTTATGTGGAGTGATTAAGCAGTTCATATTGATGTGGGGAGGAAGGCTGACAGCATTAACAGTGAGAACGGCATCACTGCATTCAGATCTAGCTCTGCATGTGCAGCACATACCTTTTTTTCTAGCTCCTCTTTAGTTTTCTGATACATCTGCTCATACTGTGACTTCTCTTTCACAGCTACGTTAAGTCTTTGCTTCAGTGAATCTACTGATACCTTCTTGTTGGAACATTCTTCAGTTAATGACTTCACCTACAATGAAAGTATAAAGGTAATTACTGTTAGCAAGTGCTTTAAAGTAGTATACTGTATTGTATCCTCCGAAACTGGATTAGTCTAACTGAATTCACTATCTCATAAACTGTATCAAATTAAAATAGTCTACTTGTAGTATTCACATTAGGAAGAACCTAGCAATTCTTAATAACCAAACTAAAACATATGATATGTATAATAGAATAATAACATTCTTTATATAGTTCAAAGGATAACAAAGGAAATTGCTTTCCATTTAGATTAATGCCACTAGAGAAATAATTACTTAAGCAAGAATTTTAAGGCTGTATCTGAAATGATTTGAAGTGAAAGTATAAAAGAGGGGCTGGAGAGACAGCCCAGTAGTTAAGAGCACTTGTTCTTCTTACAGAGGACACAGGTTCAATTCCCAGGACCCACATGGCATTGCACAACCATCTGAAAACTGGAATTCCAGGGCATCTGAAGCCCTCTTCTGACCTCCACAGGCACCAGGCATGCATGTGGTGCAGATACATACAGGAAAAACATCAATACAAAAGTTAAAGCTTTGTGGGTTGCATAAAGAACATTTACAATTTTAAATAGCACTGGCACGTTAGTCTGATTTTGTCCTTTTACACTGTAGGTTTAAATAATATAAAATAATAAATAGGCGTATCATTATGTAAAACACAAGTACTAGATACTTTAAAAATTAAGCATTTTCCTGCATGGCAGTACACAAACAGGTAGACTCTATGTATATTATGTGTGGGATTGTGGAGTCTTGAATTCTGAAACAAATAAAAAGGGCAAAACTATATAACTGCATATATATATATATATATATATATATATATATATATATATATGTGTGTGTGTGTGTGTGTATATATATATATATATATATATATATATATATCCCCATATATCCTGTATTTTGCACAGATGCTCAATAATAAATATTTATGCTATTTCCATTCTTTACAGGCAACCTTGAGAGATAGGAGGTTGGGGGACCCTCCAGAATGCACCAGAGACCTGGGAGGTGAGAGACTCTCAGGACTCAAAGGGAGGGACCTTAGATGAAATGACCAACAATAGGGAGAGGGAACTTATAGAGCCCACCTCCAGCAGGAAGACAGGGCATCAGTGAGGGAGGGGGGCATCCCACAGTCACAACTCTGACCCATAATTGTTCCTGTCTGAAAGAATTATAGGGATGGAAATGGAGAGGAGCCTGTGGAAAAGAAGGTCCAGAGACAGGCCCAAAGGATCCCCTTGAATCACGGGGAGGTCCCAAGGCCTGACACTATTACTGAGGCTATGGAGTGCTAGCATGACCGCACTCCAGAAGACCCAACAAACAGCTAACGTCAGAGGCAGATAGTTGTACCCAACCAATGGTCAGAAACAGCTGACCCCTGTTGTTGAATTGAGAAAACTTGAAAGAAGCTGAGAAGGACGACTCTGTAGCAGGACCAGCAGCCTCAATTAATCTGGACCCCTGAGATCTCTCAAACACTGAACCACCAAACAGGCAGCATATACCAGCTGATATGAGGCCCCCAATACACATACAGCAGAGGACTGCTGGGTCTGTGTTCATTCAGAGATGATGTACCTAACCCTCAAAAGACTGGAAGCCCCAGTGAGTTTAGAGGTCAGGTGGGATGGGGGGTGGGGACATTCATGTGGAGACAGCAGGATGGGGAGGAGGTGTGGAACGTGGAACAATAGAAGGGTGGACAAGGGCAGGGGGATAAAATATGGAGTGTAAATAAATAAATAAATAAATAAATTTAAAAATATTTATGCCAAAATGAATACAGTAGAAAATAACTTATTAGTGAACACAACATTTGGTACCTTTTTTTCAAGAGTTTCTAACATTTCATTAAAACTCTCATTGCTTTCTGAATTTACTTTCTGTCGAAATTTCAAGTCCTCGATCAGGTGTCTTTTCATGGTTATATCCCTCTCCATTCGAGACGTCCTTTAGGGAAGAAAAATTTAACAGGAGCAGAAAGTATCTTGATATACTGCACCTATGGTCAGTCCTACTATTTGTTTTGAAAAGTTGGCATTAATGCCATTATGTCAGTAAATTAAACTGCATTTTAATAAGCATCTAAGCATCATATTTTAGTAAAATCCATAATCTGGTTGTGACTTTGTTATTATTACATATTTGCATCAAAGCAAGAGAAAGATTAACTGAGTAAGATCATTATAGTTTATAGAATTTATTAATCTAAATTATATTTAAATTATATATTTGAATTGCTTAGGTATATTGAAGTGATACACAGAGACTATCAAAATGTTAAGAAACAATACTGTAATTTGATTAAAAATTTAAAAATCCTGCAATATGCAAAGAGACTGTAATCAGGCCCACTAACTTATCCACTCAGTTGAGACTGATTCACCTATTAGTTTGTCTTGTGATGCTGAGTGTTGTAATGCAACAGTAACTTCAGTGACCTCCACTCCTGAGGTTGCAACTATGGCTCCACCATGATGGTAAGTGGCGATGATACATACTGACTGGACCACTGTTATCTGCAGCCATTGCAAACTCTTCAAGTACTGACTCACTTGTGCCTCAGAAGAACCTTATGAATTAAGACTATTCGACTGAAGCACAGAGCTGGTAGATGGCGCCAGGATTCAGTTTCCCTAGACTCCTCAGCACTAATGATGACGATGCACTGACTGCCCTTGGTCTATACATAGTTCAAGACATTTTCAGTTACACATACGAATGACTTCTATTTGGAGGGTTTGGGAGACAAGGTTTCACGCTGACGCCCAGGCGGGTGTGGAACTAATGGCAGAGCGCAGGTAGGCCTCGGCTTCATGGCAATCTTCTTGCTTTGAACTTTCTAATACTGGAATTCCAGGGACAAACCACCACATTCAGGCAGTAACCCTCTGTCTAAGTTTTATTTATTATTATGTTAAGTAAGTTCCACTCATAACACCGCCTACAGGTAGTCATATGAGAAATTTATCAGTGTTGTGTTCTACTCAAACAGATTATCATACAAAAGCTTTAAAAGTTATAAAGCACAAAGAAAAAGAACCACATTTGTTGATTATCATAGGATATTTAAACTCCTTTACAAATAATATATATAAAAGAACCTCTAGCTATGAGCAAATGAAACTTTCAGTTTTGACCTTAGCTGTATAAGCCTAGGAATTAACCCTATCCAAGTACTATATGTTCTCTTAGTTTTAGAACTGTAGGTTTTTGTTTAGTCTTAAACTCATTAACTTATAGTTACTCACATTATGCTAAATAGGGAAAACTGGTGTTAAATAGTTTAATTAAAAATAGCAACTAGGTTGTTGTCAATCATGCTATATGTAGTATTCCTTAAAATTCCATCTTATGTTGGCATAAAACAATCTTAAAATAGTAAAATTTCATTGTTAAAGATAAATGCTGGTATTGTTTTTAGAGTGGAATGGTGAGGAGAACTGACGGCCACTAGGTGGCAGCAAACACAACAGATAAAAGTATGAAAGCCTACTTTTCGTGCATCTCCTTTATGTGGTCATCTTTTGCCAGGAGTTCCATTTTCAGAGACTTCACATTTGATGATTGTTTAGTGAGTTCATTAGTTGCATTCTGGATTAAAATAAACATATATTTCAATTCATCTATTTAAAATCTAAAACAAAGGCACTGGTTTGAGAAAGAGTAACACATTTATTTTAATCTTGCTAACAATGACTAAAATATACTTTTAATATATTATTTGATTATTTTGTATTTTACAAACAAGATAACATATTTATAATAAAACCATTATATAGCATGCCAGACCATAGAGGAATATCAATAACAGTTCAGGAATCAAGTATTTTAATGGAAAATAGAACTTCTCTTAGCAAAATGTAAATGTGCAATTAAGAATCTTAATGTCTCAGTTAGATGACTTAAAATGAATGATAGATTTCTCACAAGCTGAATTGGATTAAATGTGATAACAGATAACTTGATGTTCCCCCTAAAAAAAAGTATAACTACCATTTGACAACTCTTAGAATCTGTGATTTGCTTTCACCAAGAGAACATGGCTGAATCGACAGTGTGTGAATTCAAATCTGGGCCCTCAAAGCTCTGGGCCTCTCTTTGTGCTCACGGGTTGGTGCCCTGGGGTCACCTTTCTGGACGACAGTTCCATGGCCATGTGGGGGTACTGAGGCGCTGCAGGTGACAGCCAACTGAGCATGTGACAGACTCAGGTGTGGCAAACAAATCTTAAGAATGAGGGAACCCAGACGTGAACAGCAAAAGGAATAATGGACAATGAACTGCAGTGGGCCAAGGATATTTGAGGATAATCTGTTTGAGAATACTGGATGACTGATAAGCGTATTAACACTAAATTCCTCTAAGTAATTTGAACTTACTAAGAGTAGCAATTGTTACTTAAGGATTTATACATAATTACAACATAATAATTAATTAATATAATATTTCAAAGCAGATTAGCTTCAAGTTATTTCTTGTTCATTCCACCTAGGAATCCGGAAACCACAGTATCAAGACAGCTAACTTCATCTTGACTCAAGTTAAAGTTAAAGGTATAATCATATAATCTGAAACATCACTTAATCCTGTTGGAATTTTAGCTTTTCTGTTCATGTGATATTGTTAATATACTTGAACTACACCATCTGTTAAGTTCAGAAAGTGTTAAACAAGTATGAACAGAAACTTTTGATTTCTGCCAATCCCTGTTTTTTTTATTTTTGTTTTTTGTTTGTTTGTTTTTTCTGCTCTCAAAATTCCTGCCTAAAACACTCATATTTGGTCCCTCAATCTGCACCCTGCAGACTTTGTGTTCCTGTTGAGAAGTAAAACAAATGAACTTAGTCCTTTATTTAAAACCAAAAGCAAAAGGCAGCTTTATGCAAAGTCCAATACTGTTTTCAAATGAGTATGTTCTGTAGATTTTAAGACAGTTGTCTGATTCCATTCTGCCATGAGATTTAAAGCTATATTTTATGTAGCTAAGTGCTGAATCCATGACTTGTGGGTAATGTAGGGACTAGTGAACTAAAAATGAAATGACGGCCATATCTCCATCATTTATCAGAAGGAACTTCCATTACTTTAGCTTTCATTATCCACTTCTGAGTCTACCTCTGTCGAGTTCCTTGAGAAAACATGTTTAATGGGGCAAAAGAATATAGAGAAAATACACATGAGCACTACACATAACAAATACTGAAATTCCTGAAAACTGTGAGATCAATAGAAAAGACCAGAATTAGATAAAAGAAGTACATAGACCTTTAATAGATTAACATCTAAACAATGTTCATAAATCTCAGCTAGAAACGACTGACTTCCTAATTATTCACTACTAGAGTCTTATATCTGTTGTGAGTTGCTTGTACCCCTAGAACTATATGCTGACTAGCCTCCAGTACTTCAGAGTGTGCTGTGTGGGGATGCTTCATGAAAAGGGTAACTTAGGTAAAATGAGGTCTCCGGGGTGCTCTAAAAAAATATGATGGGAATCCCTGTAAAAGAAGACACAGGGATCTTTAAAGGACGACAGCACAGAGATGAAGGTAGAGGGCTGCTCTCTACATGAGAAGCAGCAAGACCTCAGGAGAGGAAAGACCGAAAGTCCCCATTTTCATTTCCCCTGCCAACTTGCAGACCTTTGAGAAGCAGCAGCTGTTTTGTTGGTGTTTGATTGGTTGTTATTTGTTTGTTTTAAGGCAGGGTCTCACTATGTAGGCCTGGCTGTTCTGGGACTCACTATGTAGATCAGGCTGGCTTCACACTCCCAGAGATCCGCCTGCCTCTGCCTCCAAAGTACTGGGATTAAAGTCATACAGTACCAGGTTCCTCCCACTGAAAAGAAATGTTTTAAGCCTGCAAGTCAGTGGGGAGTGTACAGAGGAAAGAGTTCCTACTGTGTGGATACAGTGGGTGTAAAAGGAGTCTCCTCATCTGTAGCAAGACACAGAGAACATCAGGAGGTGAACGCCAGAGAAGGCAGCGGTTACTTCCCTCTAGCTTCTAAGGCAGGATTTCGGGGTGTTTATTAATCTATAAAAAGAAAAACATCAAGTAGAAACAGAAGAAATGGAAGAGAGCTATGAGACTTGAAAGGCTTATGCAGATGTGATATACATGGTTTTTTGGAAGGTTTTAGCACGGTGGCCTTTATTGAACTAAATTAGAATCCATTAAATGTCTGTAAGGGCACAGTGACTTATTAGCTGCTTTTGAACCTATCATACTGTATACTCACCTTTAGTTTACACTGCAATTGCTTTATTTCCAAATCCATGCTTCTTGAAGGACCCAGTGTGGTAACCTTTATCTGTGGGGCCATTATTCTAGAAACTTCTTCTGCCAAGCTCGTGATGTCAGATGACGACTCCACTTTCTTCAACAAATCTTCTTTTTCTTTTCGAAGTTCAGCTAAATCAAGAGTGAGCTTCTTTAAGAGAGAGAGAGAGAGAGAGAGAGAGAGAGAGAGAGAGAGAGAGAGAGATCATGAAAATCTTCAGAGTTAATCTAATGATTGTCAGTATAGATTTCACAGGGTAGGAAATGTCAAAGAAATAATTAAAGTAATTATAAAATAGTCATAAAAATTCTAAACTCTCTCAGATTTTAATCAGTGTCAGGGTCTACCAGCTTAAAAATACAAATAATTAAGCAAAGGCACCACACTCAGCACTTTGAGTTTGTTGGTCTTTTCTCATAATGACCATTGTTTTCATATCTACATAGGTTTCTCTCTCTCTCTCTCTCTCTCTCTCTCTCTCTCTCTCTCTCTCTCTCTCTCTC
>NC_034595.1:37077503-37113949 GCF_900095145.1 Mus pahari | reverse complement strand
CGAGAGAGAGAGAGAGAGAGAGAGAGAGAGAGAGAGAGAGAGAGAGAGAGAGAGAGAGAGAGAGAGAGAGAGATTGAGATTTGATAACTCTGACTTGGGGTGGCTGTACTTGGTAGGAGCCAAGCTGGAGCAGGACAGGATAACAGATGTTAGCTGTTTATTCCACTGGGTAGCTCTTACTAACCTATGTAGCAGCCAAAACACTTCTCATTTAGCAACAGAAATGCTAAGTCCAATTAGCAGATGAGGCTTGTTAGGGATTTAGCTAAAATAAATACCATGCAAACAAACTCACTCAGTTTTATCTACTTGAATGATAATTGATCAGCCTTATTGTTATGTTGAGGTGAAATAGCACTGTCCTATATCTGACATTTAAAAATCATGAATATTTTTGCTAAATAACATATTGGAAATGTTTTTAAGAGTGAACAGAGCCTACCTTACTGTTAGTCTTTCTTCTTTGTTAATCTCGTCAGCAGAACATCACCAAATCACACTAGCCTAACAACTCAGAGCACTTTAAGACAATTGAACTCATGGTTTCTTTAAATCTGGAACTCTTCCTGGCACAATCCAAGCTTGACTCCTCTCCCCTCTCTCCTAATTCTCTTATGTCCAGCCAGCGCCAGTTCTGTATATAACGAAGTACTTCTTATTTTCGCTCCCGAATGCCACTTACTCAGTGCTAACATTAAACTCTATGGGGACTAGAGCTAGAGCCCGAGCCCTGTTCTTTCCAAACCTTCCCCTACCTCCATCTCACTTCCTCTCCTACTTCCTAAGTCAACACTGCGTTAGTACCTCATCTGAAGCTCTACTAATGCATTTCTTGTTGATAGAATAAAATTCTGCTGCTTGTAGAAAATAGAAGATTTGGCTTCAGTTTGTGTTCCAGTAGAAGTCACCGGAAGTCAGTCTGTCTTCTACATCCCATCAGAGGCTCAACACACTGCCCTGCTCAGCTGAGAAAGTACTCCTCTACCTTGGACTTTTAAGGGAAAGCTTGCACTTTTCTTAACAAAGATTCTGTTGGTATTTCTCTTTCTTCTGCAAAGCAATGTTTCTATTCTCTTAGATCCCACAGTAAATGCATTTTTCTCATCTTGAAATCCTAATATATATCAACGTAGATAAGAATGGCTTTACTGTGGTGCTTTAATACATGCATAGACATGTATCTTGATCATATTGACCCCTCTTACCATCTCCTGACTCCATCCCACCAATCCCCTTCTCTTTCCAACCAGTGGCCCTTCTAATTTCAGGTCTTTCTAATTAATGTGTTCTTCTGGTGACCCAGGTAGTTTAATTAGAGTTCCTTCTGTGGCCACAGTTGAGGGGTTGTTGATAAACACATGGGCAATTAATCAATGGCTACACGAGCAGGCATGCATAAACACACACACACATACACACACACACACACACACACACACACACACACACTAACTGCCTATGGATCTTTAGAGAGGGACAGGATCTCATGAGCCCCTCCCCTTCTATGACAATGCTGACAGGTCCCATCTTCTTCAGGTCTTCTCAAGAATGCAGTGACATGAAGACAGTTTTCCACAGGACTTCCTCTAGCTGTTACATGCTTTCCACTTCTTCTTCCACAATGTCCCCTGAGCCATGGAGCAAGTAGTGTAGACTTCCTATCCAGGCTGAGCATCTAACAGACAGCTGTTCTCAGCACTCTGATCAGTCATGAGTCCACCATGTCTTGATCCACTGTGAAGTGAAGCTCCTCTCCTAAAGGTCAGAGCAGCACTAACCTCTCAGAGTGAGTTTCTCCCATGGCTGCATTGAGTCTCAATTCTATCCTGTTACTAAATCACAGTAAATTCTAAATCCTTGAGCAATGACTATGCTCCTGAATACCTGTGTGTTCACCATAATACCTAAAAATTATATCAAGTGCTGGTTTACATGGTCCAAGGAGTGGCACAATTAGGAGGTATGGCCTTGATGGAAGAACTATGTCACTGTGGGAGTGGGCTTTGAGACCACCTCCCACCCTGGAAGTCAGTCTTCTTCTGGCTGCCTTCAGATCAGGAAGTAGAACTGGCAGCCTGCATACTACCATGCTTTTCACCATGATGACAATGAACTGAATCTCTGAAACTGTTGGCCAGCCCCAGTTAAGTGTTTGCCTTTATAAGAGTTGCCTTGGTCATGGTATCTCTTCCGAGCAATGGAAACCCTAACTAAGACATATATTTCAGGACAAAAAGAAACTTCTAAATTTCTTCATAACTCCTTATGTATAATGCAAACCATAGTATAAACACATCATGCCAAGTAAAGCCTTTATTTCTTACATATTAGCTTATCATCATACAAATTAAAACATACTGGCAGCAATGGGATTTTACTGAGACCATTTGTCTCAGAGTATTTTTAATTCTAATGTTAATACTATGGATCTAAATTAAACTTTTGAGATTACTTCCTGTGAAAAGATAACCCGTGGCCACAATTATTCATGGATTCATGCCCCATAGGAAGGAGGGTCTAATGAGGCTTTCTTTACGTTTTTATAAGTATACAATACAACAGCTTTATTTCTTCTATGTTATCACACTAACATCATAAATGAATCTTTAAAGTATATATATATATATATATATATATATATATATATATATTTAATAATAATAATAAAAAGTTACTAAAGGAAGAAACAGAAACAGTGAAGTCATGGAGAAGATAAACAGGAACGACGCTGGTTCACTAGAGAAAAATAACATTTGAGGCTGGGGATGGTTATATATGTATATAGTTCAGTTGATAGAGTACTTGTCTCACAGGTATGAGCCTGAGTTTGGTTGCAACACTGCATCTGGGAGTGTCTTAGTGTTTCCATCACTGTGAAGAGACACCATAACCAAGACAAGTCTTATGGAGGACATTTAATTGGGGCTGGCTTATAATTTCACAAGTTCAGTCCATTGTTATCATGGCTGCGTCCAGGCAGTCATGGCTCTGGAGGAGCCAGGAGTTCTACATCTTGATCCAAGGGAAACAGGAGAAGACTGTTTTTTACTTGACTAGGAGGAGGATCTTAAAGCCCACCCCTACAGTGACACAATGCCTCCAATAAGGCCATTCCTCCAAATAGTGTCACTCCTTAGGCCGAGCATATTCAAACCACCACAGGGGGTTAGCATATTTTCACTCAGCAGTTTCATAAGGGTAAAGTCATCCTCAGCTACATTGTGAGGCCAACCTGAGATATCTGAGATCCTGTCTTACACACACACACACACACACACACACACACACACACATACACACACACACAGTATTTAAAATCATTATATTTTATAAGTCATTTCTAATGTTTGTTATACGTAGAATTTCCTCAAGATTTGTGACAAAAGACTCTGGCTGTCTTTCTTCTGTCTCTCAGTTCAGAAATTTTATATACTTGAGAAATTCTATAGACAACTCAAGAAATGGACATAAATGTCTTTTGCTTATACTTGGTTTGACCTGTGAAAATGTCTTTTTAGGCAGCCTTGTTATAAATACAGCATGCTGTATAATCTGCCAATAAATTAATGTTGCCCTTAAAATTGTTATTTTGTTATTAGTAACATGATTTTATTCTGTTCTTGTTTTTCCATATCTAACCAAACATTTAAGGTGTCTATGCCCATCATGCTTAGAAGTAATAGGATAGAGATGAGGGAGACTTGATTTCTTTTAGTGTTCTGAATCTACTGCTCACACTGTTGGACTGCTTCATCCTTCAGAACTTACCTATCTGGTGAGAGCAGTTTTGAAGATAGAAATGTGAAGGTCTCCATGCAAGCACATCACTGGCTTTAAATGGGCAGTGTTATTGGGGATACTAACACTCTGTGATAAGTGCCACCTTAGAGAGCCTGCAGATATATTTTAAAGCTGAAGACACATATTAATAAAGTTTTCTGTGTGTGTATATATTAATAACTCCATCATTTGTCTTAAGGCAGAGCTTCAGTTTAGGGTCACTATGAATTTCTTGCTTATTAAAGATCAAGTCCTCTGCCTCTGCGCTGTCAGCACAGGAGTCCTTCAACAGTCTTGTGAAACTCTACTCAATTTGAATGTTATCATTTGTTACAATATGTACTGAGCCTGGTGTTAATACGACTATAGTAGAACAATTCTAACTAAAAGTTATAAGACGGAACTTAACATTGTACTTTAAATCAGGTACTATTTGCAAATTATTTATTAAGTAGACTGCTGAGATAGATATCACTTTGCTATATTAAGCAAATGAGACTGTTGTGGAACGGGGTATTCTGGGCATAACATGGCCATTGCCCTCCTTAACTCCCTCCAGCTACAACTGCTAGCAGAAGACTACACAAAACTGGATCCACTAACATTCTATCAAGGAAAAGGGAAGGGACTCAAACAACTGTATCCTTCCCTAGGGACTTATATGCAGTGAAGTGTTGATGGACGGAAGGTCTCATCGTAAGGCTATGCCCTTTCTTGAGCATATACACACAGTTAAACCTTGTAGGAAGAAAAGGAGATGTTTTCTTCAGTGCTATGGTCACACTGTTGGATTGCCACCATTGGGAAGAGATGCCCCTTGGTCTTGCAAACTTTATATGCCCCATACAGGGGAATGCCAGGGCCAAGAAGTGGGAGTGGGTGGGCAGGGGAGCAGAGTGGGGGGGGAGGGTATAGGGGACATTTGGGATAGCATTTGAAATATAAATGAAGAAAATATCTAATAAAATAAATTTTTTTTTAAAAAAGGAATACTCCTAACTGCAAGTCACTTGGTTAGGAGCTGCCATTGCACTCACAGCATCCCTTCTTAATACAGAACAATTTAGCCATTGCAGTGCTAGCCCATTTTATAAACAAACCCAAGCACTGTGCATGGATAAGAGTGTTAGGATGTAGTTCCTTAGAGTTATCTAAGAACTGTGTCATTACTCAGGATTCATTGCTAAAGAGTAGTTCTTCTAAGTATTATTTACCTACAATTGTTTAAAAATCATTCTTTTTTTACCCCTTTTGGAGAATTTTTCAGTGTTTCATATTTTTAATTTAAATATAAAATTTGATATTTGAAACTATACATGTATATAAGGTACGATGTGATCTTTCAGTATACTTGGATCCTGCTTAAATTGTATTAAACATGCGTGACATAATAATTTGTGATTTCCCTATAGTATACTTTATGATGATGTACTGAATCCTTCAAAAGACAAGAAGCAAGAATTTTGAAGGCCTCAGCTGCTGTTCACCACCATTCTGCTTCTGCCTTGTGTGAGGTCAGCTTTGTGCAGATGCTGCCTATGAATGAGCCATGCAGTCCTCACTCTCTGTGCCTGTCCTGGGTGAAAATTTCCTGGAGAGAGAAATAATTGTCTATCCACCCCAGCCTGGGCACCAGCAGACCAACGAAGCAGATCCATACAAATTAGCTTGGTGAACCAGTGAGTTTAATAGGGCCATAGGAACTTCTAGGAATGTAGGTGAGGAGTCATCTGTAGTGGCATGGGCAATGGACTCTCCTTGAGAAGGTGATTCCCTATTGGCATGAAGTGAGTCCCCATGTAGTTAGAGTGAACTATAAACAGAGCTACTAGGCAAAGACTTGAGGGAGGTGAATTAGTTACTTATATGATGCTGGGATAAAAGACCCAACAAAGCAACTTAAAGAGTTGATTTTGAACTGCAGTTTAAGGTTATGGTTAATGATGGCTAGAAAGAAGGCTAATTTTATGTCAGCTTTATACAAGCCAAGTTACTGGCGAAGAGGACACCTCAGTTAAGAAAATACCCTTACTAGATTGGCTGCGATAGAAACAGTATACAGCACTCTCCCATGCCTCTGCTTCAGCTCCTGCCTTCAGGCTCCTGCTGCAAGTTCCTACCCTGACTTCTCAGGATGACAAGTTACAGGCTATAAGATTGAAGAAACTGTTTCTTCCCTAAGTTGATTTTGTTATGTTGTTTTATCAGTTATAGACGCCCTTAGAAATAATTGTTACCAGTCATGGGATATTGCCACAACAGACCTTGCCATGTGTTTTGGGAAGAACTGTGGAAGTGTTAAAACACTGGGCTGGCCACTGGGGGTCCATCCCATAATCAGCCACCAAACACAGACACTATTGCATATGCCAGCAAGATTTTGCTGAAAGGACCCTGATATAGCTGTCCCTTGTGAGGCTATGCCTGTGCCTGGCAAACACAGAAGTGGATGCTCACAGTCATCTATAGGATGGAACACCGGGCCCCCAATGGAGGAGCTAGAAAAAATACCCAAGGAGCTGAAGGGGTCTGCAACCCTATAGATGGAACAACAATATGAACTAACCAGTACCCCCAGAGCTCGTGTCTCCAGCTGCGTATGTAGCAGAAGATGGCCTAGTCAGCCATCATTGGGAAGAGAGGCCCCTTGGTCTTGCAAACTTTATATGCCCCATACAGGGGAACGCCAGGATCAAGAAGTGGGAGTGGGTGGGTAGGGGAGCAGGGGCAGGGGAGGGTATAGGGGACATTTGGGATAGCATTATAAATGTAAATGAAGAAAATATCTAATAAAATCCCTTTTAAAAATTGGGCTGGAAAAGCCATTGAGTGCTCAGAGCTCAGTGGGCTATTTTGTTCCTTGCCTAGAAGAACGTTGAGAGCAATGCAGATGATGGAAGCCTGGCTTGTCAAGTTTCAGAAGAAAGTCAGTGAATCCTTTAAATGTTCATTTAGGACTTTTCAATAGTTTGAATTAATAACTGTGCTCCTGGTTAGCTGGAGTTCAAGAATCAGCTGTGATTAAGAGATCACAATCAATGAGGAGAAATCTTCTGGGAAGTGTTTCCTCAGGGTCAGCATAGAAATGCTGTGGTCCAGAGAGGGCCAAGCCTGTATTTTGTGATGGCTGTCAAACCTGGTCACGTGTTTGTGGTACGAGTTCTGAAGATGGGAAAGGGTAAGGGTCATAGAGAACAGCTGTAGCTTGGCACCATAGGAAGGGTTGGGTTCCCTAACAGGACAGATTATTGGTGAAGGTGACACATGATTGCAGAGACTCCAGCCGTTTGGAGATGCAAGGACCATTGGACGACAGATAAGCAGTCAAAGGGTGGAGCCAGCTTGAACTTAGAAGATGTGACATGTGTGCTGTGACAAGACCTCTGGGGCCTACAGGGTTGTGAGTCCCAGAAATCTGACATTGCTGAACTACTGTCTGGTTTGTGACTCTGCCATGATTCTTCCTTCTTGGACTAAGAAAGTATTTTAAAATTTTTATTTTAAAGGATCCAAAAGTTAGGAGACTCTGAACTTTTAAAGATGCTTTGGAGTTTTACAGAGAATTGTGAGTTTTAAAGAGACTACAAATATCTTAGAGAGACTGGATATTTTAGAGAAACTTCGAACTTGAAAGAGAATTTGGATGTTTTAAAGAGACAGAACTTTTAAAGTCCTTTAATTTCTAAAAGCAGTGGGATTGTTAAAAATTAGACTGTTTTATATTGTGATATTAATATTAACATGATATCTTAAGGAGAAAGAAAAGTTTTTAGTTGAATAGTGATGTATTTGTGTGTCAAATTGCAAAGAGTCAATTATGATGGCTAGTTTTAAACCAACATGACACAAGCTAAAATCATTTGGGAAGAGGCACTTTAAAACAAATGCCTTGACCAGACTGACTCTTGGGCAAGCCTGTAAGAAGCACTCTTCCATGGCCTCGGTATCAGTTCTCCGTCTTCCCTGGATGGTAGGCTACAAACTGCAAGATGAAATAGACCCTTCCTCTCTCCAAGTTGAGTTTTAGCATGGTGTTTGACTACAGCAGTAGAAACCCCAAGGCAGTTGGAAGAGATGTGGGTAGAGCTCACAGTGGCTGGGCACACCAGACCCACAGTCGGGAGGCAGAAACAGTGATTGTGCGTGTTCAGCTTATTTTCACCTTTTCATTTGGTTCAGTAACCAACATCCATGGAAGGGTGCTCTCCACAGTCACCGTGTGTTTTACCATGTCTTGATTAGCCTACACAGGCATGTCAAGAGGTTAACCTAATTTAGATAATCCTTCACAAATGCACCTGCAAAGTGGTCTCCTAGGTAGGTCTACATTCTATCACGTTGACAATCAGTATTAAATATCACAATTAACTCCTAATTAACTTGACATTCAAAAATATTACTTTAGATACATAATCTTCCACTCTTTGTTCCCATAGTCTCATGGCCATGTCCCAATGCAAAATATATTCAGCCCAAAGAGTACCCATAATTTTTCTCAATTCCAGCACTTTTAAAATGTGAAAAGTCTTTTCTCCACTGCAACCTCTTTACTTTGAACCCTAATACCATTGAAGAACAGGATACATAATTTGAATAAACAATGCACAATATAAACGTGTCCATTCTAGATAGGAGGATTAGGGCGTAGCAAGGAATGATGAAATCAGGAAGATCAAAGCCCAGGAGGGCCAACCAGATCTTACAGCCCCATGTCTAGTACCTGGACCCATGATGGTTTTTCTGTGTACCAAAGGCTCTGCTCCTTACAATGTAACTTCTCCCTTGGACAGGTCTATTCCATACTAGCAGCTTTACTTTCTAGACAACCCAAGGTCTTGGCACTGCCAGCTCACTGTGGGGGTGGAGTCCAGACAGCCTACGTGATCAATGGCCACAGAATTATGGAGCTGGGTCCCCGTGTCAGGAGCCTATGTCTGGGAGCATGGCAAAGAGGCCTCTGTCCCTTCCAGATTAATCTGTTGGGTCTCCGGGGTTTGAACCTAGCTTGACCAGAAAACAGGCTGCCTTTCAATGTCCCACAGGAGTCAGAAGACAACTTGTGGGAGCTAGCTCTTTCCTTCTCATATGTATGTTCTATGACTCATACGCTCAAACTCAGTTATAAAGCCAGGTACGAAGTACCTTTACCTCCTGAGCCGTTTTGTAGTTCAGATGTTCTATTTTGAATGCTAGAAATATAAGCTGGACACTAGTTCTGCATGTGTAGTTTAACTGGCCACAAAACCCTCAGGCTAGAAGCTCCTTTCAATGTTTTCAGTATGGAATCTGGAGTTTCATGGACAAGGGAAATAATGTTGTGTTTCACGCTATGTTTCTTGTTCCATTGTGGGACTTGATATACAAATCACTTTTATTATTTCTGGGTTACATCATGACATTTTCTGGGGAACCTGGATATAAGAATTAGAATTTGACTCAATATTTATCATTCCCTTTCCCCCTGTATACCATGTGCCAAAGAGAGTCTGTGTTTTCAATGATAAATAAAGAAGTTATAACGTTAGCCTTTAGGTAGGTAAATCTAGACCCAGTAATATTCAGCAACAGATTATTCTAAGTTTATTAGCTATATTGCATCACTGTGTAAATTACCATAAACTTAGCAGCTTAGAAATAGCATCTACTTATTAATTCTGCCTTCCTTGGATAAGGTGTGAGGCACAGCAGGTTCTCATATCAGACTATCACAAGGACTATTTCTCTTTCTCAGTGAGGTATAGGGCAGAAAGCAGCTTACAAAGCAGTGGTCAGGAGTAAAACAGAAAAAACCCTCAAGTGCTTGTCCTGAATGAAATACTTTCTCCAGCTACACTCCCCCTTTTAAGGTTGTACCATTTTACAAAATAGTTCTGATCATATAGGGACTCTTGTCCAACACAGGAGCCTGTTGGACACATCTCAACATAATGGTGAACATTTTAGAGAAGTAGAGAACAAAGGGAGCTCTGCTCTTGCCCTCAGGGAAGTTTGTAAACACTGACCAGTTTCCTTCCCTGAATCCCCAAGCTAAGGACAGCATCAGTGCCCATACACCACCCTGCTCAGCTCTAGAGCTTTCCCTCTGGGAAGGGACTGACCAGAGCATAGAGAAGTAGCTGCAAGGCAGTGCAGAGGAAAGTGAGTGTGCTTCCCCAGCAGAGGACCTGGGTAAATAATTTTCTGCCCAAGAATTAATTATTAGAACAATAAAACAGGGGCCAACCCAGAATATCCTAAAGACTCAATACAGACAAGAACGGGGTTTACAAAAAAGACTGAAATACTCGCCAATCACTTCCCAATGTGAAAGTTCCACTGAGACTGATTTGGGCAGCTCTAAAAGAGAATGAGCAACTGAAGGAAACAGTGACAGGACACTGTGCCACAGAAGTGAAGACACATTGGGTATCCACATACATTAGAAGCAGTGCTGAGGGACAGGGGCAGAACAGATATAGTTCTTCAGATAAAAGAGAGGAGAGGGGAGAGGGAAGAAGGGGAGGGGGAGGGGGAGGAGGAGAGGGAGAGAGAGACAGAGAGAGAGACAAAGATACAGACCGAAAAACAGACAGAGAGAGACAGAGAGACAAAGATACAGACAGAGACAGAGACAGACAGAGAGAGAGAGAGAGACAGACAGACAGACAGACAGACACACACACAGAGAGAGAGAGAGAGAGAGAGAGAGAGAGAGAGAGAGAGAGAGAGAGAGAGAGAGAGAGAGAGAGAGAGATATTCTGGACCATCATGTTTTTCTGTGCAATGACCACAATGTTTTTCTATTCAAAGACACTGCTTGCATGCCCTGTGTACTTTTCGCCACGAGAGTAAAAATTTAAACTAATAATCATTTCTAAAAATTAAAGTACTTTGTTTTGATAGTAGGATCTGGAGAAGCAATAAGACATTGGGTGGAGTGTTATGGTTACACACAGAGTTTTGGGAAGTTAAGTTGGTGGCAGAGAGCACTTTCCTGTCCACACCAGAGCAAAGGTCAGGGACAGCCAGAGTAAAAGGACAGAATTGCTCCCTCTTGTAGCTAGACTTTGGTCTCCCTATAGAAATGTGTGTGTATGTGTGTCTGTCTGTCTGACTGTGACAGAGACAGACAGAGAGACAGACAGAGACAGACACAGAGAGAAACTGGGTGGCCCAGACTGTGATATTTATGCCTCAGCTTTCTCAGAGCTGGCGTTATAGAAACATACCACCACACCTGGATCCCAATCTCCACTCTTAAGTTCTTATTAGGGCTGACAAAGGAAAATAGTGCTGAATAAAAAGTCAAAATTCACTTATATTCTCTCACTCAGGTTGTTCATGCTCATTCTTATAAGAACAGCAATTTCAAAATCTATCACCCAAAATAATTATAAAAACAATTTATCATAATTGTTTTGAAGTAGGATAAATAGAAAAATACTCAAATTTCATGATATCTTGTGACTTTTACAGCAAGAGCCTCCTATAAATGCATACAAACAGTATGTTTTTAATACTGAGTCGAATTAATATTTTTTATTCAGAATTTCTCATTCATAGAGGACAAAACTGGAAGATATGAAAATTTGTATGTTTTCCTATGGAATATTTAAAGAATAAATCACTTAATTGACCATATAAATTATCAGGACAATAACATTATTTTTTGATGACCAACACATATTTTCCATACACATACACAATTTAGACTAAGAAGTTTCAAATTTTGTAATAATCAAAATTATCTAGTTCTAAAATATCCATTTTTCTTTGTTTTGATATTCACATTCAAGAATATCAGAATACTAACAACTAAAGTATCTTAGGCAGAAATGTAATTATGTACTGAAATATCAAATGAGAATTTTACTCAGTTTCAGCATCACTCACAAAAACTCTTTTCTGAGAGATGTAGTTATTAAAAGCCTACGGTATGTTTCAGAAAATGTCAAGCAGATGAAGGTAATGTAGAGGACTTTTCAGCAATGCTTTTGCTAGCAGTTAGACTTCAGTAGCCTTTGGAGACCATTAAGTACCCTTGGCTAATTGGCCAATGGTAAATTAATCCTCTTTTCATTCCGGCAGCACTATTTTAACACCTTAGACTCTGTCAGTGGAGTGTCTGAATGACAAAATAATATTGTGCATGAATAATAAGCAGAAAAGTTAAATTAACATTTCATGTTTCACATGCCATACCTGTGTCAGAGAACTTTCTTTTTAAGTCACTGACATTCAACTTTCTTAAACAATTTCATGTTGATATCATTTTGAGGCAAATTTTCCTAATTACTGTTAATTGCCTATCAAGGAAACCCTCTTTTCATGAAGTGCAGTTGTCTAGCACAGATGAGCTCATCTCCACTGCGCACATTAAAGAGGAAGCATGACACTAAGGTGCTGCTTTGTTATAGGGTCGTATTAAATATGGTGCACAATTAACCAGGGGCTTTTTTATAGTTCCGGAAATGCCAATCTGTCTTCCTATGTTCAAATTAGATTTTATCATAGAACTTTGGGTATCTGCATATGTATAACAGGTAGACTACTCTCAGTTACATTTACAAAGAGAAAAATTAATTCAATGCCCTTACACTTGAAAAATACAGGTACTGGATAGTGGCCTTACTAAAATGTTTTTTTTTTTTTTGTAAATATATTTAAATATATTTTTTAAGAATAAAAATCAACACTACTTTGAAGTCAAATTGTTCAAAAAAGTTTACTAACACTTTAAAAATTTTGAAAACAGCCCCTACACCATTGGATATTTATCCTTAATTGAGTTGATGACTTTGATATTACCAAATAAGTTTCTGACAATGCTGTGTATTTCAAAATAATCAGAATAGCTAAACCAATATCAAAATCAAACTACATCTAGTAGGAAAGAGTGTTGAAATCATTCTCCTTAAGTTATGTGGACACTAAGGCACATACCTATAACAGTCGGGAGGCATACTTCTGATCCCACAAGTATGTGAAAACTAATGGGTATAAAAATGTGATGTATATGATACTTGAAAGTTAACATATGAAATTGCAACATTTACAATTAGCTTAATTGTGTGTTGCTTTGCTGTTATTTCACATGCCATATTTAAGTTAACTGGAAATAAAAATACTCGATTACATCAGACACTTGGAAACAGAAGTATATCACCAGCACCAGAGTGATTTGTCACCATCCATGTGGTTAGATTCTACGTTCAGTATCAGCCCTATTAAACACTGAAAGAGAAACGGCATGCTTACTACCAACCATGCAGGCAAACCTGCTTCTGTCTGAATGAAAGAGGTGGGTCATCCCATCTATCCCGACAGTGAATGTGTCTCTTGAACATGTTGCTCTCTTGGCTGTTCTCCTACCTCTAGTCTATTTAGCTGATTCAATAAAGTACTCAGGTACTCTACTCCCCTCCCTTCTAAAATTCTATTTGTCTTTCACTATTTTGTCAACATTTTTTCCAGTTATTGACATTATTTTGGGGCAGGAACAAAAATAAAAACTATACCACATACACACACACACACACACACACACACACACACACACACACACACACANACACACACACACACACACACACACACACACACACAAAGAGAGAGAGAGAGAGAGAGAGAGAGAGAGAGAGAGAGAGAGAGAGAGAGAGAGAGAGAAATGAAAGTTGTTATAGGGTGAAGTTAAAACTCTGTTCAGTACGGGACAAGCACAAATGTCCAAGGGAAGTTATATTGACTGAACTATTAGTCACAGAGGAGATCAAACTCTAGAATGTCTACACAAATCTGATGATTTTCTCATTTTCCTCTAATTAAATTCTGTTTTTCTTTGTTTTTAAAAGCAAAAACTTAAACATTATTGGTTTTCTGTCCCAGTGTGATTGTATTACAACAGTACTGATTCCTATTATATTTAATTGCTCAAAAGACCTTTGTTGACTTGACCAAGGGAATTAACATCTACACATATTATTGTGACTAAATGTTAATGAGTCTAGACAATCACAAATTATTCATAATACTTAATTTCTACTTAAATCTTAAAGGAATTATGGCAATGGTGCGTAATTTTTTTTTCTTTTTTTTCCCCTTTCTTTTACTACCATGGGTTGATCACAGGGTTTTAGACATGCTATGTAAAAACTCTATCATTAATGTATAGAGTAATCCCTGAAGTAATTTAAAATTATTACTATCGTTGTTATTGTTATTACTGCACATGTGTATTATGTGTGTGCATGTGCCCATGTGGGTAAAGTCAGTTGTCAGAAGCTGGCTCTGTGCTGCCTTTGAGCTACCTGAAAATCAAGCTTAGGTGTCACATGAGCACAGCAGTGGTTTTACTCACTGAGTCATCTCAGCAGGCCTGATATCAACAGTGGTATTTCTGAAGTGTTCTACAAGACAACACTTTTCAACAAATGTCTGAACTACGGAAAATGGGATGGATACTATATGGTAAACTGTCATATAGTGTTTAGCCTCACCTAGAGTCTGACTCAGGAAGCAGGGTGGTTTCCACACTTCAGACCAAACATGTTTATGTCAACCGTCCCACAAAATCCCCTGTCCTGAACCTGGCTCTATAGGAAGGGTCAACGAGAAGCTAAAGAAGTAAAAACATTATGCCTATGAAGACAGCTAGAAGGCAAACTAAAATTACCAACAGAGGTTACTATTGTTCACCTCCTTACGTTTATCTATGCCTACAGCAGAGACGCTGAATCACACCAGTACAGGCTACTCATCTGCCCAGAATACCAGGACTCCATCATGGCTGTTCAGGAGGGCCCAGGTCTTTCTGCAGGGTGGCTGTAAGAGCTTGATGTGATGCTACTCTTCTGCTGTGCTGTGTTCTTTTACGTGGAAGCCTCACTCTGGGGGAATCTCCTCTACCAGGGACTCCCTCCACTGAACCCCGGCTGTCTGCCTTGGTGGCCAGATGCTTGGCTTCACCTGAGGATTTGAAGTTCCTGATGTAACGGTGTTTGCTAGCTGCTGCTTCTCCTGCTAATCACTACTTATTTTTTTTATTTTCACTTACTATTTACTTAATAAACTCATTTAAAACCTAAAGCACAAACATCATACACTGGACCATACAGAACATACAATTTATTATATTATAAATTATAATCTATTTAAATTATACTGAATAAGATCATAGTAATTTAAATTAAATATCACTAGTTTGGAAAGGTCATAAACCTAAAGACCAAAGATTTCCATTTGTAGTTCCAATTTTATATATTTAAATTAGTGAAAAGCAATACATTTCTTAATATGCTTTCTAACTAAGAATAGCATCTTGATACTTGGGACTGAAATATTTTGATGATAATAGTTAACTATAAAATGCCTAAGCCTTGCAAATAAATTATTTGGATAAAAACCAGTGAATTTCAAAAATCATTCAATTCATTACAAGTTACACAGCAGTGGTGTTGATATTCACATGTTGTTGACTGTAACTTTGCTTTATTAAAATTCTCAAGAGACTGAGCTTCATAGCTACGTGTCTGTTTTCTCCATATGCTCCTTAGGGCTCTAAGAGTGAAAGAACTGAATATGATTTTAAAATAATGGAAGCTTTTTTTTCTACAACTTGAGGAGTTGGTAAAATAGAGAGATATTAATGCCATGTAAATGTTTTTTTTTTAATTAAAAAGTAATAGTCATCAAAATTACCAACGAAAATACCTTTCATGGCATAGAGTATAAAATTCTACTAGGGAAACAAAAGTAAAGCAAAGATTTATTAAGTTTTATTAGAGGCTGTATTTCTCAAAGTACTATCTCAAGAAATTTCACAGAGAAGCTATTTTTAGCACAAAAATTTCAGTAACAATAAATTTCCATTATTCTGCATTTTAGTTTTCTATTTTGATTTTTCTCTTTATTTTATTTTTCAAGAGTTTAGTGTCTTTAATCACTCAATGAATAAGGACAAGCAAAGTCTGACTCGATCAGACCACACCACACACACATTGCAATTTGTACTACAGTAACTCAGACTCAGGTCTTGAAAAGTTTATTTTGGTTTAATTTATCAAATGTTTTCTCTGATTATCTCCAGAGCAGCTGTTCTTAAGAGTCCACACCAGACATTTACCTTGGAAACCTGTCAAGACATACAGACGTATAGACATACAGACACACTATTTTCCCTTATGGTCCCACATACTTAGTTTTCTCTCCAGCACCCCTCCCCTTTGGTACATTACTGCTGTCCCATTGATGTTGCTATACTGATAAGCTTTTCTCTCATTTTCTTTATGGCTAAACTGGGTCTCACATTAAAACTAATCTTAAAGTTATATTTTAAAGTATGACAACTTTAACCACTTACAAAATTCTGTAATTTTTGGTCTCTCCACATATATTGTGTTGTCCGTTTTATAAATTTCATTAAATTTGCCTTATCCTTGTGTGGCAGAGGCAGGAGATCCCCGTGAGTTCTGGGCCAGACTAGGCATCATGGCAGGCTTCGTGTCCACATCAGTCTGGTGATTTCAACAACAGCCTTGACGATTTCTCACTGCTTCTCACCTTGACATTTTTAAGCTTTCCTATGTTCTAATGGTTTTGCTGCATGCATACAACTTTCAATTCATTCAGCGCAAATGCCGCTTCCTCCAAAACCCTTAATGAAGAAAGACAGCAAAGTGATTGTCTCCTCCATATTTATATCTAATGTACACACGTGTCTTTGTATATAGACATATGTACAGCTACAGTAACACAATGTATTTACACATGTCATGATTTCCTTGTACTGAGATACACATACAGCTCTCATATTAGTGTCTTACAGAAGGAATAAGAATCATATTTATTCCATACTGATCATCTCATTATAACAAAGTTTTTATTATTGCAGGGCAGCCCTGTGCAATAAAATAAAACAGAAACCCAAATTCTAAGATAGTAAGTTCAGTTAAATATCACAATCCAGCAGACAGAAAAATGCTCTAAATTTGTCACTTCCATGCAGATTGATATTTTAATGAGACAAATGCATTTGAAAGTAGATTGTTATGGAGAAGAAATATTGCAGTAATTAAAAGACTACAGTGTCTGATACTGTGTTATAAACAGAAAGAGTTTCTAATTTAGTCTGTTTAGTCTGTATTTCCTTTTGTATACTTTCTGCTGTAAGATCAGATGTGAAAACAAAATGTAAGACTGATTATCCTAGCACACAGAGTTCTGAGTAATAATAGTGGTGCCTACCAAAGTCTAATACTAGACACAGATATTGTGTTAACAAATATCCCTCGGTTCATGTAGAAGACCGGACATAGGAACACAGCAGGCACGTCCAATTCCACATGGACCCTGGGCTCACATCCTGGATTTCGCACAGTTTACCTTGTGAACATGATCCGAGTGACATTTCACAAATTCCTGGATAAATGTTGCTACACTCTGCCAGGAGAGAGACAGGCTATGGCATGCACAGATCAATAATCGCACTGTGCTTCATCAGCCTCAAAATAAAAAACGCTTCATCTGGCAAAAGCCATGGCCCTAGAGAATCTGACATATATAAACTGAGTAGCCTACCACAGTTGTGAACCACATAATCTATTGGTGTAAAGTAAAGGAAACTTTAGAGATGGGCAGTGAGAGTCACAGAGTTGTTTTCTATGTTTTTATTACTGGAGGCTTGAACAAAGGTTAGACAAGGGAAATGAGGTGATTCAAAGATCCTAAAATTCCGGCTGTGGGGAGGGGGTAGCTAGTATTTACCACTTCCAACCTTTTGAATAAAAGGTGTATAAACAATCAACAAAATACACATTTAGTAAATATTGACAACCAAAATAAATATGTGAAAATTTTAATGCAGATTCACAGACTCTAACACACGTAATTAAGGGTTTGCTAGACATCTTTTGAAATGTGTTTTCTATATGCTGGATTAACCTAAAAGCCCAAGGCATTTGTTGACTGGGCTATGTTCCAGATTCCCACACTTCACTCAAGTCCTTTATTTGAGTTTTGATTAACTAGCTTAAAATTAATTGTTAATAAAATTGAATAAGAAATTGCACAAATTTAAAAACTCAAATCCTAAAAATTAAACTGCTTTATTTAAGGTTGCCATTGCCTCAAAAGTCTGAGAATAAAATGTGCTATTACATAATTTATCAGACTCAGAATAGGGGAATTAAGATTTCTTCAAGAAATTAGGAAAGATAATGATGTTCCTTAAAAACAAACAAACAAACAAACAAACAACAGAGCATCCATAAGAGGCACTTAAGCTTAGAGACTGCTTGTGAGTCAGTCCTGTGCTCACTCACAGAGGTTACAGGTGAGTTCTGACAGCAATGGCCTGCAGTGAAATTTTGTTTTTTAGGTAACAGATTACACAGCATCTCTTTTTGAATTTTTAAGAAATATTATTGTCTTAGGTTCTTTTCAACTGCTATGACAAAATGTTAGCACAAAGGAAAATTAAAAGAGAGAATGTTTAATTTGGAGCTCATTGTTCCAGAGGGTTGGAGTCCGTGCCCATGGCCATTGTGGTGGGGAGCATGGCAGCAGACAGCACGGCAATGAAGCAGTAGTTGAGAGCTCATGTCTTTTATTTTTATTTTTTGCCGATTGCTTTTTGTCTGATTATTTTTATCGAAATAATGGCTGGTGCTATAAATACCCTGTTTGGGTCTATTATAATATTCTTATGATTTAATTATTTCCCAATTTTAAATATATTTTGATCATATCCTTTCCCTCCTCAAGTCTTTAGAGATTCTCTTCTCCTCTTTACCCATCCATATTCGATGTCCTTAAAAACAAACAAACAAACAAAACAACAAAAAGATAATATAACAACAAAATCTCCGAAACATAAGAAAACAAAATAAAAATCATGCCCTTCATTTACACAATGGAATCCTCCTCAGCTATTAGAAACAAAAGGCATCATGAAAGTTGCAGGCAAATGAATGGAACTAGAAAAATTGTCTTTAGTGATGTAACCCAGACCCAAAATCACGTGCACTGTAAATACTCACTGGTAAGTGGATATTAGCCATAAAGTATAAGATGCCCAAGCTATAATCCACAGACCCAAGGAGGACACAGTGGGTATTGTTGACTCTCACTTGGGGGGGGGATAAAATAGTCATTGGGGGTAGATGAAGAGAGAGAATTGAGTGAAAGAAGGGATGGAGAAGGGATGGGGACAAGGGGATCAGATGAAAGGAGAGCCTTTGAGAGAGGCCCCTGGAGAGTAAACTGAAATGTGAAGCGGTCAGGGGCAGGGGGTGTCTCTGGGACATATCAGAGACTTGGCCTAAAGGAGGCTCCAGAGAGTCTATGAGGGTGACTCTAGAGGTGAGACTTCCAGCACTGGGGGATATAGAGCTTTAAGTGGTCACCTCTTATGGCCACACAGGACTGAGAAGTGCACAAATAAGGACACCAACCTACCCACAAAAACTCTGACCCAAAATTTGTCCTGCCTATAAGAAGTGCAGGGACAAAAATGGCCAACAAATGACTGGCCCAACTTAAGATTCATTCCATAGGCAAGAACCAATCCCTGCCGCTATTAATGATACTCTGTCATGCTTGCAGACTGGAGCCTAGCATAACTGTCTTGTGAAAGGTTTCACCCATCATCAGACCAAAACAAATGCAGAGACCCACAGCCAAATATTAGATGATGCTCAGTAAGGCTTGTGGAAAAGGGGGGGGGGGAAATTAAGGAACTCAGAGGACAGCAACTCCATAAGAAATCCTAAAGTCAATTAACCGGAACTCTTGGGGGCTCCCAGAGACTGAACCATCAAATAAAGATGCAGGCATGCAGCTTGATCTTCATGTGGGTTCCCCCCAACAACTAGAGTGGGGACCTGCCTGACTCTGGATCCTGCTCCCCTAACTGGGCTGTCTCGTTTGCCTCAGTTGGGGAGGACATACCTAGTCCTGCACTGACTTGAGGTACCAGGGGGTGTTGGTTCTTCAGGAGGGACACCCCCCTTCCCAGAGGTGAAGAGGAAAGGGGATGGGAGGAAGAGCTCTATCAGAGAGGGACTAGGAGGAAATGAGGGGGCCGCAATCTTGCAATTGTGGTGTAAATTGAAAAATAAACAGATTAATGGAAAAAATTAAAAACCAAAAGGGAAGAAAAATACCCCACCAAACTGTAACAAAAGAAAAGCACAGGAAAAGTTGTACAGGTAGCGTGAGAGAGACCTTGGAACTCTTGGCCCTACATGGGATGGCTCCATTACATCTCTCCCTTGAGAGCTCAGGAAACCCTGTGGAAGAGGAAGCAGAAAGAGTGCAACATGAAGAGGGGATGGAGGATATCAGGAGAAAAATGTTCTCTAAGTCAACATGAGTAATCTCTTATGAACTTACAGAGACTGAAGCAGCAAGCACTGGGCCTGCATGGGTCTGTATCAGGTCCTCTACATATATGTTATATCTTCCATTTTAGTATTGTTATAAGATTCCTGAATGTGCAAATGAGTGGTTTCTCTTGTGATTTCTCTTGGGCTCTTTTCCATCTGTTGGCTTGTCTTGTCCAACTTCAACATAATAATATCTCTCTCTCTCTCTCTCTCTCTCTCTCTCTCTCTCTCTCTCTCTCTCTCTCTCGCTTGCTCTTGCTCGCTCTCCCCCCTCTCTCTCTGACACACACACACACACACACACACACACACACACACACAAATGGAATGAATGAATGTAAACTTAAAATGACTGGAATGAATGAATGTAAACATGGTAAAAATGTTAAAAATGAACAAAAGTTAACAATTGAATTGTCACTTATACCTATTAGGAGTGACACTGGTTATACCAACCAGTCCAGGACAGGCCTCACCTTCAGGAGAACTCACATCTTCTGTCTACAAGCATGAGGCAGACAAAGTTAACTAGAAATGGCATGGGCTTTTCAAACCTCAAAGCCAATCCCCAGTGACATACCTCCTCCAACAAGGTCATAACCCCTAGTCCTTTCCAAAGAGTTTTACAACTGGGGACCACTACTCAAATATATGAGCCTATGGGGCTCTTCTCTCTCAAACTGCCATGATTATCATACCTTCTTCAGGGACCTAAAATCTTGGAGCTAGTTAGGGAACCACAGTATTAATATAGTGAAATAACTTCCTTTGAAAACATAAAGTTATTATGCAAATCAGGATCCAGAATATTAAAAACCTAATGACTAGAAAGCTGACCAGAATAACTGAAATGGGCCTTGTAGGGTGCATGACGAATAGTGAGTGGGATGTGCTTCACCGTCCTTGAAAGTGGACACTAAGCTGACACACCTTCACACCATACCAAACCTCCAATGCTTTCATGGCACTCTCTGTCCACCAACTGATTTGGCAAATGTTTATTGTGCTTCTTAAACAACATCAATGCCTACAGCTCCTTGCTGTGGACAAAACCAGACAGTAAATCTATCTTTACATGGCCTTTAAAGGTGAGCCATGTCCTCAATTAGGCTTAAGTCTGTGAAAGTTATCAAATTTGTTTAATATACAATTTTACCCTAAGGAGCCTGTTAATTATAAAAACAACACAATTAACCAATATTATGCTAAAAACATATTAAATACCTAGAAGCCATCTTAGGAAAGTAGAAGGATTTTGGAACTAAGATTAAGAAATAAGACTCATCCCTCCCCACATAGGGAATAAAATACCCAGGGAAGAAGTTACAGAGACGAAGTTTGGAGCTAAGACGAAAGGATGGACCATCCAGAGACTGCCCCACCCAGGGGTCCATCCCATCATCAGCCACCAAACGCAGACACTATTGCATATGCCAGCAAGATCTTGCTGAAAGGACACTGATATGGCTATCTCTTATGGGGCTATGTCAGTGCCTGGCAAATATAGAAGTGGATGCCCACAGTCAGCTATAGAACACAGAGACCCCAATGGAGGAGCTAGAGAAATTACCAAAGGAACTGAAGGGGGATGCAACCCTGTAGTTGGAACAACAATATGAACTAATTAGTACCCTCAGAGCTTGTGTCTCTAGCTGCATATATAGCAGAAGATGGCCTAGTCAGCCATCGTTGAGAAGAGAGGCCCCTTGGTCTTGCAAACTTTATATGCCCCATACAGGGGAATGCCAGGACCAAGAGGTGGGAGTGAGTGGGCAGGGGAGCAGGGTGGGGGAGAGGGCATAGGGGACATTCGGGATAGCATTTGAAATGTAAATGAAGAAAATATATAATAAAATAATTTTTTAAAAAAGAAATAAGGCTGTGGTCTGGAAAGGTAGGTCAGAGGCTAAGAGAATCCAAAATTGGTTGTTTGTCAGAACTCATGTCAAGTAGCTTATAACTGCTTGTAATTCTAGCTCCAAGGAACTGCATGTTTGCCCTTTGGCCTATATAGGTACCTGTATAAACTTGGTGTAATAACATAAGCACATACAAATATGCATATAAAATAATTTTTAAAGAAAGAAATATCTTGAGTTGCATTAAATGAGAACTATCTACAAGCTTATGGGCTCTGGTATTTAATTATTATTAGTTTTTATTTTTATTTTATGTGTAATGGGAGTTTTACACACATGTATCTATTCCTGTGTGCCATATGTGTGCTTGATGGCCATGGAGGCCAAAAGAGGACATTGGGTCCCTTGGAATTGGAGTTGCTGGTATTTTTGGAGTTACATATGGGTCTTGGGAATTGAAAAGGGATCCTCTATAAGAAGACCAGGCACTATTCACACTGAGCCACCTTTCCAGCCCCTGGTATTTAAACCCTTCATCCCTCGTTTGTGGTACTGTTTATGGAAGATTACGGCATCTAGGAGGTGGAATTTTGCTGGAGAAGTACATCACTAAAGGTGAGCTTTGAGAATTTATAGCCTTGACTCTCTCCTTGTTTACCCTCTCTGTTTCCAGTGTATAACTGAGCATGTGATCTCTCACTCACCGCTTCCACTGTGACGCCTGACTGTGGACTTTCTCTGGAACAATGAGCCAAAATAAACTCTTTCTTCTATAAGTTGCTTCTGGACATGGCATTTTCTTGGGGCAATAGAAAAGTCATTAATGTCAGGCGATGGTGGCGAACACTTTTAATCCCAGCACTTGGGAGGCAGAGACAGGCGAATTTCTGATTTCGAGGCCAGCCTGGTCTACAGAGTGAGTACCAGGACAGCCAGAACTATACAGAAAAAGTCATTAATACATGGATTTAGGTTGTCATTCTGAAGCTACTACTTTATATCCTGTATCTCAATTCGTTAAGACTTAATTGCATTGCATACAAAACAATGGATAATGTCTTCTTTACAAAGCTTTATAACAAGTCAATAAAAGGAAAAACATAAATGCTTAGAAATTAGGTCCAATAGTCATTGAATAAAAGCTCTCTTGTGTTTTTTAGAGAGCATAGAGCCTGGAACCCCTGTTAGCAAATCACGGGTCCTGTGGTGCTACGATCCCTATCCTAGTTTCTCCATTGCTACAAAAGGATCAGATGTGGAGTCCACTTCTCTGAATAAATACCTGAAGTAATGAAAAGGGTGTATAAAGAGCTTTTAACAGCACTTGACACTTAGCACATGCAAAAAATACTGTTTATATAAGAATATACAGTATAAGATTTGAAAGACTAGATAAGTAATAATAGTAATAATTGACAAGTAATAATGGGTGGTTTATGATAGAAAGGACTCCTTACTATGACCGAGTTTTGATGTGAGGAGAGAAAAGATCCTAAGGACAGGTTGGTTGAGCACAGCAGCGTAAAGGAAAGGAAAACTACAGGAAGAGGAGTAGGTGCTCTCCAAGCAAGAAAAAGAAATCCCATATAGTTAGGATAGAATTTTGAAGACAATATGCAAACACAGAATAAGAAAGACCTACCAGTTAAATCACATATACAGGAACAGTGAAAGCAATTTGTGATTTTTATAAATATCAATGTAAAATAGATACTAAAGTACACTCAAACACATAATAAGGTGAGGATACTGAAGAACATAGCCTTGTATTCAAAGTGCTTATAATATAAAAAGTAAGTAGTTCTCATAAGAAAGGAACAAACAAGTATCTATATACCACAAGGAAGTATGATTATTTGCTTCTCTTTTATCATCCAATACTAAAGCCTAGCCAAATGCTAACATAAACAGCTGGCAGTACCTTGCCAGTGAATTGAGAACATTGACCAAGAAAATAGGAATTATGTTCACATACAAAATAATCACTTTCAACACATTCATTACTTGTCATAGTCTAAGGCCCAATTCAACTTAATATTTTATCATAAGAGAATTTTTATCATTTATTAATATTATATCTAGAGTTACATCTAGATACTGACAAAACTAGTGTATATAAAATAAGCAAAACACAGGAGATTAGAACAGCACAATCTACAAGACTCAAGTGACAATTTAAAACATTCCATTTGACATCAGTATATTCTCCTGCTTCATTTATATGAATGTATATATTCATGTGAATTTATAGAAATATATAATCAGTGTTTCAGTGGTAGTAACTTGAGAAAGGGAAAATTCTAGTCCTACTCAGCTCATCTGAAAAGATGATTCTGAATAGCAACCCCCAGAAGATAAGTGCTATGCTGGCATGGGGCTGCCGCGCACACCCTGTCCAGGACTGTTTTTTATATTAAAGCACCATGTTTTTATAAGCACAAAGCCCTTCTATGTACAGTAAGAACATTTCAGTTCTTAACACACACAGCTGTGGGTTGAGTTGATCTGTTTCAGGAAGTGTGTGTTGGTGTTAGACACATGATGGAAAGAAGACACACCAGGCAGCCAGGACGAGAGCAACCAGAAGCACCTCAGCTGGCTTGAAGGTTCGGTGACTTCACATTCAGACACATTTTAGTGTCAACATTTTTGTTTTTAAGATTTATGTACTTACTTACTTACTTATTTATTTATATGAGAGTACACTGCAGCTGTCTTCAGACACACCGGAAGAGAGCATCGGGTCCTATTACAGATGGCTGTGAGCCACCCTGTGGTTGCTGGGAGCTGAACTTAGGACCTCTGGAACAGCAGCAGTCAGTGCTCTTAGCCACTGAGCACCTGAGCCCCTCGTGTTACCAATTTTTTTTTTTTTTCGAGACAGGGTTTCTCTGTATAGCCCTGGCTGTCCTGGAACCCACTTTGTAGACCAGGCTGGCCTCGAACTCAGAAATCTGCCTGCCTCTGCCTCCCGAGTGCTGGGATTAAAGGCGTAAGCCACCATGTCTGGTATGTTACCAAATTTATCACGGCCCCCACATGCATTCTGTGACTCCATGTGGGATCAAGAGACACAATTGATAGAACAGATTTAAAAAAAAAAACAGAAAACAAAAAACTTGTGCATATGACTAATACAAATTGGAACTAGAACCACATTTTAAATAAAAAGCCACCCATTCAACCTACACTGAACATACCTGCTATAATTCATTCTTTACCTTTATTGTCTGTCTGCTGGTCTGGAATCGGTGATCGCTGATCTGCTGTTGATGGAGGAGCTTTTCATTCGCTTCTTTATATTCCTTAGCAGACGACTCTGCTGCTCTCCTGGCATTCTGAAGAAAACTGTTCTGTTGCTGCAAGGATACAATCCGTTCTCGTAATAAAATGGTGCTGCTACTGGATTTCTGGGCAGGCAGAGTTTTGCACTTTTCTCTGTTAACTAAATAAAAACAATATTCCTCATACTTTACGATACCGGCTTACATTTATGAAGACGCTGTCAGCTTCTCATTACACTCTTACCTCTGGCAGGAAGGGCACTGCGCAAGCTCTTCTGCAGGCTTCCACTCTTCTTTTGAAATGTCATTTTCTTGGTGTTCTTATTATGAGAAATACTCTAAATGTAAAAGTTCAAGAAAAGTGGGTTACTATTCAATGATAATGTCAAACAAATTCACACGTCACTTAAAGTACATTTAAGTAGGGAAAAATCTGTAGACAACAAGATTCGAGAAATGGTTCCTCAACTGAAGACCTCAGATACAAATCTGAATTTATATTTTAATATATAGAATAAATTTAAAGTTGAACTATCAGGTAGAAGACATAGACACAAAATCAACTCAAATGAAGTAGAATTTAGCCCAAGACAGACAGTTTACAATAGTAGGAGCAAATGGAGCAACAATAATAAATTAGGGGCATTTAGTGAGGTAGCCTCGGGGAGTCTGGTTATGTTGCTTTGATGGTTTTCCTGGTCCAATGTAGACATACGCTACTGCAAATTGAATCTGAAATGGTGATTATAGTAATATTCTTCTTGTTTTCATGCTAGGAGAGGGGTTCATACTCAGGAGACCAAGCAGGAAGATTACCTCAGGCCTCAGACCACCCTGGCTTACATGGACAACTCCAAGCTGGCCTGGCCTCCAGAGCTCAATGGGGTGTCATGTGCAGCATCAGTTATGTACTTTTTTTGGTACCCATCCAGGTATAGACAAAGACATCCTATGCTGCTGTCATCTGCTAAAATTTTTTTATTATCCTTGGATTAATATCTAAGAGTTAGACAACTGGGTTGTAGCTACAGTTTGGTGAAAGCAGTAGTTACGGTTTTTCAGAAACTAACAAACACTTTTGTGAAATGCTACTTCGTTGCACTTCCTAATCAAACCAGCAAAGCCTGAGTTCTAGCTTCTCTGTGTTTGTGTCAGCTGGGGGTCAAAGCTTCTCTGCATTTGTGTCAGCTGGGAGTCAATCTGCATTATTTTCACAGAGCATTAAGATCTGCCCCTCTTTCTCTCTCTGGGTGAATTATCTGTTCATGCCCTGCCCACTCCTATCTGGGTTGCTGTATCTTGGATGGATGGAATTTGAGAGGTCTTCATAGAATTCAAAATATGAAACCCTTATCAGATATTGGGTACCAGCTACTCTTTCTATTCTGTTGTCTCACCTCCTAAGTAGAAGCTTTACTTTGCCAAGGTCGATAATTTTAATATATTCTAACTTATGGATCTTGGTTTTGGTATCAGGATTTAAATTCTTGATTCATCAAACCCTCAGTTCTGCAGATTTCCTCTTGAATTTCCTTCGAAGAGCTTTATAACTTAAAAGCCATTTTTTTTTTATCTGTAATGCATCAAGAAACCTTATATATAAGGTATGAGGCTTAGAGATATATTCCTATATTGCTTAGGAATAGCCAACTGATCCTGCATTATTTGTCAAAAACTACCCTTCCTTAGTTGAAATATTTTTATCATCTTCATCAAAATTCAGCTGGTAAAAATTAAACAGATTTACTTCTAGGTTAAGTATTTCATTTTGTGAATAATAAAGCTTCCTGCCCACTTTGTGTGTGTCAGGGGGAGGGGTTGTTGTATCATCTCTTTATACAACTGAACCAACTTTGGCAAATTAGAATACATGTATATGATTAAATGATATTATATATATGTATAAATATTCATATCTACTATAAGGCTTTTGTCTTTTGTTGATTGACTTTCCATATACAAACTGCAGTACTGTTGGTTCTTTTAATATGATGAGTGACTGCCAATTGCATTCTGAATATTTGGGGTACTGTGTATGAAGACTATAGATATAATTTGCATTTTGTTTGAGAAGAACTCTCATATTACACAGTTGAGACAAGAGGCACAACATCAATTATACAAGTTGAGAATGGACGTCCAGTCTCTAGAGACGCTGTAGTTGAGGAGGGGCACATCATTATTGCTTTGCAGGGTGGAAGTCCAGGCTCTCCAGTGGGCCTCTGCTGATACTACTTTAGCTGGAAGACAGAGGGGGCCTTGTTAGTGCTCTCACCTGGCCTTCTATGACAGCATGAGGAGGCCTGGGAGCTTGTTAGACATGAGGTAATGAAAGTCCCCTTCTCCTTGCTTTGCTTATGAAATCACCCAGCTAGAAAGGAAAGGGGCATCTCTCAGATGGCGACATGTCCATGACTTCTCTACAGTCTCCAGTGAAATGAAGTAGATAGAGTCATTTCCATTAGCTCCCCTCTGGATCCTCTTATACTTTGCCCAGATAGGAGGAGGAGGAAGGGGAGGAGGAGGAGGAGAAGGAGGAGGAGAGACAAAAGCTAACTCCTTACAGATAGATGACGAGAAGATCTAGGTAACTAATAGGCCTTTGATGATGGAGGTGAGGGTGGAAGTGGGGCTATATTTTCCATGGTGTTTGGCTGATACAAGGCAGTGATTATGTAAAGTTTTCTGTCATGCTAGGCTAATCTTCTTTTCATCTTCTGGCTGAAAAGAATATGGTTTAACTGGGGACTTTTATAGTCTTTAATATTATAGTTTAAGGATGTAGATGACTCAGTTGTCTATATCCAGTATATAAGGAACAAATCAAGAGTTCAACACTATGTTGAACCTCAATTCCTAAGGTTCCCATCTAGATTTTTTCCTTTTCTTTTAAAATTTAGAGTAGGTTGTACTAGTTTATATCTATCTTCCTATTTACATAAGAGGGACATTGATAAATTAGACCATATTAGTATATGTTACCTTATTGAAAAGGCACCATGTAGGAGGGCAAAAGGCATAGGAAAAATGCCATGTGTATGTGTATACATACTATATATATATATATATATATATATATATATATATATATATTCAACAAAATCCTATACCTAGCATATCCTATATATAAGAAAAATAGATAATTTGTGAATAGAATGAATAGACATGAAAATACAGTCTCCTGAAGAATTATAAATGGTCAATAACCACAAAGAAAAGGTTCACTGTCTTGGTAATTTCAGAAGACTAAAGAAAACCCTCAGTGGTACACCTCAAATCTCATGCGAGTGGCTGCAGTGGGGAGCCTAACATACCAAGGGATGAGATTCCTTTACTTTCTGGTGGGGGCACTGACGTCCTCCCGTACTTCAGAGAATAAAAGGCATCAACCAGGGTCTCAGAAATTTACCAGCCATGGTATGGAATTCATGTTTGAGCTTTTGCTACAGAAATGACCATATTTATTCACAAGCAAAATGTACAAGAATATTCTTTGCAATTCTATTTGTAGGAAATATGAAATGAAGCGTCTCAAGTTCCAACAGTACCGTAGACAACAAAATACTATTTATACTATTTATGAGACTGGAAGTCAATGGACTCTGAGTGGCAGTGAACACAATACGCCAGGGACCTAAGTCTCCAGAGAGGAGACTTCATCAAAACTTGAAGGGAACAAACTGTAATACAAAGGAAGTGACTCAATTTCAGTCAGGGGCCTGGTGAAGACATCTAATATTTTCTACACACACTGGCTATCATTTCAATATGTTCTGTTAAAATCGTCTGTAGATTTATCAAAAGGGTTTACATGTGCTTGTCATATCACTGAGAACTTGAGTTTCTTCCATTTAGAAGCTCACTATGCTGTATATGTATAGTGGTAATAAACAACTCAGTCTATCAAGTAATATGGAGAAAAATAGCAACAACAAAAAGTTTTAAAAAGCAACTTTTTTAAAGCCAGGGTCTCTCACTATCTAAACCAGGCTAGGCTGGCCCAGTACTCCTAATCTCCTGCCTTAGCCACCAAGTAGTAATGTCTGTAGAAACTAGCCATCACCAGTAGTCAGGCAGCAGAGCATAGGAAGAATACGTAGCTTTATCACAATGAGAGCTAACAAAAGTAAACATTTCTTCATTTGTTATATTTCATATTCTTAAAAACAATAATGAGCTTATTATTACTTTTTAACATTTCCTATTCTTTGAAATACGACTGTCTTAAGATTTATAAACCTGGTGTTTATTTTCATTTTACCTTTGCAAAATTGCAAACAAATGTTTGAAAAATGATCCAAAAGTGGGTATCTTTGCTGTCTACTTTCAAGAAGACAGTTTTTTTAGGGATTCAATTTAAACAGTGGTACAATGCATCAATTTAAGTTATATAGGGAGAGGGAGGACAAGGTTAAGAATGTACTGTGGAGCTGAGAAAAGCTAGCGTACCTGCGGGGCCTTGATGTCCTCACACGAGTACGTCTGCATCGCTCTTTGTGGAGCACAGCTGCCTTCTACTTGGTCAGTTTCTTTCTGGTTTCCACCATCTTCGATAGGGCTTACATTCTGGGATGTTTCCACAATAATTGTTCCCAAATTTTGAAAGGTTTGTGTTTCAGAATCACTGCTTAATAAACAAAACAAAATACAAGAATTGAAAAAAAGGGGGGGGGGAGAAAATGAACCCCAACAAGACAGACTTACATATGCACTTCTCCAAACATGATGATCCCTATTGTTTTGTTCTCACTAGTAAACTTCATTTAAACTTACACATTTCAATAATTTCATCAAGAAACTTGATCCCTAGCATAATATCCCCACCAGCCCCTTTTGGAAGTATTCCTGCAGAGCATCAGTCCAGGAAGCCCATGATGCCTCACTGCCAGTCTCCAAGCCAGGGCACACAAGTTAATTTTTTCTTTTTTTACAATAAGTTCCCCCCAGAAGGTATAAAAGTTTTTATCTGTTGGGCTTTTTATCACGGGAATATTTTATTCCTTATGACTGAAATAGTGTACCTGCTATGAGCCAGGAACTTTTGTCTACAAAAGGGTTAAAGTAGTAAATAATAAAATAGGGGAAACAGTCTGAAAGCCATGCCTTCATATACCTTGTGTCATAGTAACAATCTGGACAATAAGGATGTCCAGATAAGGATGAGTAATGAGCAGTACATGAGCAGTGACGAGCTCGAGAGACAAACAAAGGAAGCAATGAAGAGATTAAACATTTGAAGATCATTCACTGGCCACCACAGACATGCAAATTCAAACTACACTGAGATGCCATCTCACTCAGGGCAAAATGGAAATCATCACAAAAACAAATAACAGCAAAAACAACCTGGCAAGGCTATCCATGAAAGAGAGAGAACTCTCATGTAATGCCTAAGAAAATCAAAACTAGTCCAACCACGGTCGAAATCAGCATAGACGTTCAAAACAAAAACTAGATCTCCCATATGATTCAGCTAGACCATTTGTGGTTACTTACTGAAAAGACTGCAAGTCACTATGCCAAAGAGATGCTGGCAGGATAACACTGCAGCACTACTCACAAAAGCTGTTATGGAACCAAACTGAATGCCCATCAACTCAGGGATGGATGAAGATGATGTAAAGACAGAATAGAATTCTTTTCCAATATCAAAGATGAAGTTACGTTGTTTGAAAGAAAATGGCTACAACTGGAGACAACCACTAAGTGATAAGTCACTCTCAAACAAACAAATCTCATGTTTCCTCTTATTCATGATAAGATTTTCCACAGATAGCTGAAAGCATATCTAGCATTGATAGGTGATTTGGTGGTTTGACCCAGAGGGCCTCCACAGGCTCATTTATTTGCATGCTTATTCATCACAGAGTGAAACTCTTGAACAGGATTACAAAGATTAGGAGGTGTGGCCTCATTGGAAGAAATGTGTCACTGAGGGAGGGCTTTGTGGTTTCCAAATCCCAAGCCAGGCTCTGTCTCTCTCTCTGTGTCTGCTGCCTGAGGATGAGGATACGCAGCTCGCAGCTACTTCTTCACTGTGCCATGCCTGTGACAAATTTTGTTGTTATTTGTTTTCGTAATGCTCCCATTCTGACTGGAGTGAGATAGCATCTCAGTGTAGTTTTACCTGTCTACCTCTCTCAATGAACCATGCCTGCCTGCGTGCTGACATTCTCACTGCCATGATAATAATGGACTAAGCCTCTGAAACTAAGCAAGTCCCCAACTAAGTGCTTCTTTTAATAAGAGTTGCCTTGGTCATGGTGTCTTCTCACAGCAACAGAACAGTGACTAAGACAGTAGAAGTGAAACATTTAGGGAAACACAGAGAGAAGAGGAGAGAAGGGATGGACAATGTTCAAGGCATATCAAGGAATTGTATGAAAATATATAATCATTGCCCCGGCCCGCGGGACACTTTATTCCATGGTCCTTGAGGGGGATCACAAACCTAGAGAGAAATGGGAATTAAAAAAAGAGACGTAGACCATTCATGTTTGTCATAGTCTCTTTTACTAAGGGGAGATGCTCAGGTTAAATACAATTTGGAGAGGGGTGATCAAAGGTATACAGTGAGAGAAATAATNGGGAAGAGTTATTTGCAAGTCTAATACATTTAGTGATTCATCTAGGGTCCTTGGCACCACTGCCCTGGGACATAGGGCGGCTTATCTAAGAGCCTATCTCGGGGTCTGGATCCTCCTGACAGTTCAAGGTGACAGCTCTGGGCAGCTCTGGAATGTGAGAAGACTCCCTCGGTCCTTGATGTCTGTTTAGGTCTTGCTGGTTCCCAGGAGTGGCCTTGCAGAGAGAGAGGGGGAAGTGCTCTTGACAAAGATCTATGTGGCTCTTAGCTGCATACTGTGAAAACACCTGGGCTGCGGGATGCCCTGGGTGTAAAATGCCTGGGCTGCAGGATGCCCGAGATGTAAGATGCCTGGGCTGCAGGATGCCCTGGGTGTAAGATGCCTGGGCTGCAGGATGCCCTGGGTGTAAGATGCCTGGGCTGCAGGATGCCCAAGATATAAGATGCCTGGGCTTTCTCAACCTGGTCGCTGACAAATCATGATTAAAATGATTTGAAAAACATAAAACAACAAGCTTTGAGGTTGAAGAGGACATAACAATAACTTTTTCACATAGGTACATTTAAACTATTTTACATAGATATGTACTCTTTGATACATCTTTAGGGAAAAACAACTCATGTCTTGTCCTAATTTTCCTATTCTAAATTATTTTGAGATGCTTCACTGCCTTGGTCTCTCTTGAACATGCTCTAGCTTATGCTAACATAGCAACAAAATGAGAATTCAAATTCACATCCTAAGAACTCTACATTAAGTATTACTTAGAAGGACTTCTTGGGACTAAAATTGTATAAATCTCTTTGGCATGTCCATTCTAAAATAGACTCATACAGTATTTCTACATATTGACTATTAATATCTAGTTCTTCTAGAGTAGCTAAACAACAGACATTTGGTACTCAAAGTAGACTGTTCTGTAGTCATATGTACAGCAGTATCTCCCTGTCTGCTAAGATCTTTGGAAATCATGAGTCTACATTGTAAAGGTTTTTTTCCACCTCTCATATTCTGAAGTGTATCTATTTTCTACTTTTTGAGTGCCATTTTTAATGACAAAGTTGATAAGCATGCCTTGTTAAGGTTCGGATACATTGTGTTTAAAGGTGAGATAAGATGTGGGCTGGGTAACAGGTCAGTGGTAGAGCACTTAGCATGAGGATGGCTCTGTGCTCAGTCCTCAGTGTAGGCCCGGGTTAGAGAAAAAGGCATAAATCAGCCCAATAAAAATTTATTTTCAAGAACTAGGCAGACTTTCAGAAATCAGTTGTTGTGGTGGTTTGAGTGTGCCTAGCTCAGGGAGTGGCGCTATTTGGGGTGAGGTCTTGGAGTAGGTGTGTCACTGTGGGTATGGGCTTTAAGACTCTTATCCTAGCTGCCTGGAATTGAGTCTTCTCCTAGAAGCCTTTAGATGAAGATATAGAACTTCCAGCTCTTCCTGTACCATGCCTACCTGGATGCTGCCCTGCTCCCACTTTGATGATAATGGACTGAACCTCTGAACCTGTAAGCCAGTCCCATTAAATGTTTTCCTTAAGAGTTGCCTTGGTTATGGTGTCTGTTCATAGCAGTAAAACCCTAAGACTGTGTGTATGCATACACATACACACACACACACACATACACACACACACACACACACACACACACACTTGTTTCTTTGGGTTAATGTGTGTTTGGGTTTGTATGTAGTATGTACACTCACATTCATGCAGATGCACATGCATACATGTGTGCATGCCAGTAGGGGCCTGAAGTTTACATCCTGTGTTTTATTCAACTGCTCTTAACCTTTTAAGGGACAAGGTCTCTCACTGATCTCTGAGCTCACCAATTAAATAAACTCTGTGACCAGTGAGCTCTAGGATCTACTTGTTGCCACATCAAACCCCTCCCCAGTTAAATAGTTATAGCTGTGTGCCAAAAACAAACAAACAGATAGACAGACAGACAGACAAACAAAACCCCATCTTTTTGTGAATGTTAGGGATCTAGACTTGTATAGAAGGTTTCCTGTCTGAGCCATTTACCATCCCTATTTCTTCTTTTAAAACACATTTAAAAATCATTATTTTTCTTAATGTCCTGATTATGTAGTTAGGCTTAATTTAAACTATTACTTCTGTTGGTTTTTTTCCAAAGTAGGAATAGCAACTTATCAAATTTATAAATTCTTTCCATATACTGCAAGTCAGCATGTCTGAATCAGAACAGTAGACTCAATGCAATTACCTATTCTGTTATTTTGTTATTTGTATTTGGATAGAAATGATTGGAAACATTTCTTTGAGGTAGAGATGGAACAGTGTTTCATTTTCCTCATTTTTTTTCCATTTATCATTTTCAAAGTTTTATTCCTTGTTTACGATGTTTCATGCAGGCAAGATACACTCACGGATGTGAAAGCTCTACAGTAGATGCCTTCAGAAAGCTCCTATTCTAGCCAGGAAAGAGCAGCTGACAACCACAACGCATTAAAGGTTATGCAGTGTGCTGCAAGGTAATCAGAGCTGTTGGAAGACCACACCGAGCAGAAGATGAGCAAAGTCCAGAGTCCAAGACACAATGTGAGATGAGGACAAGGTTGTGATTTGGAACACAATGGTCTCTGGGGCACTCTTAGAGAAGGGGCATAGATGAATGGATAGAAATACATTCCACACAGAAGGTAGGGTATGCCTATACAGCTGAGACCCCTGAGATACAGACATCCCTGCTCAGCAGGAAGGACTAGCAGTTCAGTGTGGCCAAGTAGCCTGGTTAGGAAACTGGACAATGGTGAGATACATGTCCATGTTGGAACAACACAAGCGGTGAGGATGCACTGTGTTTTTAGAGGAAACCCATGATGAATTCCCAATTGATTGGATGTTGGAAATGAAGACTGGACTCAAGGATGAGTCCAAGTTTTCCTTTGGTGTAAGAGAAAGAATTGCCATTATTTAAGAAGGGACTTCATGTGAGGAACCTCAGGAGTATGGATTAGGAAATCAGACCCAAATTATTATGTTAAACTGGCTGTTTGCTTAATTAATCTTAAATTCATGAATGATAAATACTATGTATATTAAAATTTTGGGATGGCTGCAATAACAACATTAGTTAAGATGTAAGGATTATGTTAACATATACTATGAAATGAATATAACATATACTATAAATAAATATAATCACAAAATAATGTCATTTTTAAGTGAGATATCTAAGGGTTTGGCTTCTTAAAAACCAGATGAGAGGGACAGGGATGGGAAAAACAGTAAATGGCAATGTTATTGAATGTCACTGGTGGTGCTGCAGTGGAGTATCAATCATAGTGCTATGGCTGACTTTCACTGAAGAGACTGTGGCTGTGTCAGTGACTACCACATACAAAGTATAGCATGGCAAAGTACAGAAATTAACTCGATCAAGAGATACCGACAGGTCAAAGGAAGCAAGGATTCTAATCAAAGTTGCCTTTTGTGTTTCCCAATGTGAACATGATATTGAAAATAAATGTTCTAGAAAACTATGAGGTATAAAAAAATGGAAATAAAGAACAAAGAATGCTTTGAGATTTTGTTGCCAAGGGTAACAAGATTAGCTAGACATAAGAGTAGTGACAGGCACAGACAATGTTCTGATTTCCAGACATGGTTCTAATACCCCCTCAGTTGGGGTAACTGATGTGGCTAATATGTGTGTCCCTCTGCTGACTGGCAGGAGTGTGCTGAGCAGCTCAGTGCACACAGGTCTAGTTACTGATTCCACAAACAGAAGTGGCAATCTGAAAGGGAAATTTATTCTACCTGAGTAATAGGATCCTTGTTTTATTGTTTGTTTGTTTTATTTCATTTTATATGCCTCTCAGGGAGGAAAAAGAATCTATAACCTGTAGATCAGTGGATACCAGATCTTTCTCAAATTCCTCTAATGTCAGCTTGATAAAGATTGTTCCATACTAAACAATCTAAAATAATAATGCATATAATTTTATTTATAGTTTAACTAAATGCTGTGATCATGATTATTTGTAACCATCAGTCTGTTCATTATGTATTTAATGTGTTTACATGTAATTTAGTTATGTGAAGTCAAAGTGTAAGTGGGCATTTGATGGAGTATTTAGCAAATATCTCCATATTAAGATTTAGTGATTTTTCCACCTGGTCAATGGTTTTCGAATTCATGTTTTAGCACAAAGTCCCTTTTTTTTCCCCACATAAAATATTTTCAGAAATTCAAAGTAGTGCAAAGCAGCAATGATCTAGAAATGTGGTTCTTAGTCTGTGGGTTCTGACCCCGGGAGAGTCAAATGACTCTTTCATAGCATTGCCTAAGACCATAGTAAAACAGAGGTATTTGATTATGATTCATAACTATAGCAGAATTACAGTTGTGAAGTAGAAACTAAAATAGTTTTATGGCTGGGGTCACCACAGCATAAAGATCTGTAAAGAAAGGGTCGCACTGTTAGGAAGGTTGAAAACCACTGTCTAGGAAGTAGATCTGATCAGTTAGTTACCTTCTGTAGTAGACACTAGGCTTTATTTGCAAAAGTTTCTGTGGCTTCACATAGCACAATTAATAATAAGT
>NC_034595.1:37072312-37075088 GCF_900095145.1 Mus pahari | reverse complement strand
AAAAAAAAAAACAAAAAACCAAATATCAGGAATTTGGAGAGTTCAATTTTCTGCAACCACATGGTGGCTCACAAACATCTATAGTGAGCTCTGATGATCTCTTCTGGTGTGCCTGAAGGAGGTGACAGAGTGCACACAAATATGAAATAAATAAATATTAAAAAAGAAAAAAGAAAAAAAAAATTCCTGCCATATAGTAAGTGTTCAATAAAAGCTAAAGCAGTTCATTTGAAATTCACTGAAATCATAATGATTAAAATTCAAGGAGTATAATTCTTTCATTAAAGAATTATATATTTATGTATATGAGGACACTGTAGCTGTGGTCAGACACACCACAAGAGGGCATTGGATCCCATTACAGATGGTTGTGAGCCACCATGTGGTGGCTGGCAATTGATTTTAGGACCTATGTATGAGTAGTCAGTGCTCTTAATTGCTGAACCATCTCTCCAGCCTTGTTGTAGCATTGTTGGGATAGGAATGACTAATAACAAATGACTAATAACAGCCTGGGGAGGGAAGTATTTGTTTCTCGGTATAGTCCATTGTCGAGGGATACTGGGGCTAAGATTCATGGAGGGGTGTGGACCCAAACACCATGAGGACTCCCCACTACTAGCTTACTCCCAGGCTCACAGTCAGGTACTGTCTTACATAGCCTAGGACCCCTGCCCAGAGATCATACAACTACAATGGAATGAGGCCACTTACAACAATTAGAAATAAAGAGAATGCCTCACAAACATGCCCACAAGTTACACTGATGAAGGCACTTCCTTAACTGTGGTCCCCAGTCCCACATATGTCAAGCTAACAACAAATGTGAGCCATTCCAACCCTCAAACTACTAAGCTCAGGGTCATAATGATGGAAGGCAAGTCTCCAGTGAGTTATTTGGCTAAATGGTCATAGAGGACAACTATAAGACTGATTTTCAAGACTATGCCCTGCTAGCAATTAAACAAAAAGAAATGTTAGTTAAAGACATTTCCTATACTCAATGTCTTCTCACTAGTGCCATACCTAAGCCTAAAACAGCCTATCTACTGCTTGAATAGTCTGCTTCTACTGTACAATATGGTAAGACTAAAACATTCCCTGATACAGTTTATTATCAAATATCCTTTGACAGAAAATGTGTCTTCTACTCTTTGGAATGTTATATAACCTATCATTGATATATAAGTCCAAGGATGGTGGCACTTACAGAAGTTCAGAGGAAAAGTGCATGCACAAACCTGCTTCCTGTAACCAGGTAAACAACTTGATGCCACTTGAGATGGGAGAGTCCGCTGTTACCACCCAGAGGCTAAGGGGCTGGTAGCACCTCTGGAGAACCTTGTCACACTGAGTGCTTGGAATTGCCTTCTATTCAATACCAATTTTAGTGAGAAGTCAGTTGTCTTGAACTCATGCAACGCTTCAGCATGTACTGTCACAACTAGCTAGTTTGTTCATTACGCAAAGCAGAGATGCCTGGAGAACATGCAACATCCATATAATGGGCCAGTCTGCTCTCAGTGTCCACCTAGCTCACTCCATGGAAACACTCCTTCACCATCCTTTCATTTTTTTTTTCTTTCAAAGTTCCAGATATATAAGGATTTTGTGTGATTTCCTCTCTTAGGATCTAATCTCAAACTTCACTGCTTTCTTTTGGAGGCAATGACGGATTGTTATAATGTGTATTGGATGTGATTTTCCAGAAGCTATAAGGTGAACGTTTATAAGTATATATTTTCAGGAGTTAGATCAGGTTATTATGGAGGTCAGGAAGTTCAAAATCTGCAGTGCAGGCCAGTAGACTGGAGATCCGGGAGTGCTGGCAGGGTGACTACAGTCCACAAATGGCAGGCATAAGCTGCGTTTGAGGAACTAAAGAGCCAGTTCCAGTCTGAAGACCTGCAGGCAGCATTCCAGGAGAACTGATGGAACAGTTGAAAGCTAAAGAAGTCACTAGAGAATTAATTCCTCCTTGCTTAGTCTTTATTCTTAATTTTGATGAGAAATTTGCATGGATTAAAAAACCTGAACACTTGGGAAGAGGAGGCAGGGGATCAGGATTTTGAAGTCAGCCTGTGATGCACAAGACCTGTCTCAAAAGATACTTAATAAAACTCTGCTAGTCTTCCAAGCTTTACCAACTGCTTTAATGGCAGCTGCTTGCTAACTGAAAGAACAAAGCACTAAGCTTGTAGGAAGTGACTCTCTTCATGCAGCTGGCTCAGGAACTCCATGCATACCTTTGTATTCCACTCAGTATGTAATCCGAGTGGATCTGACCACATTCCATCCTAGAAAATAGTTACCTGTGCTCATTCCTTTAAAAGTGAACTCATCTAAGCTCATACATAAGATTAGCTTTCTCTTACAGACATTGAGAGAGGCACAGTTTTAAAAAAAGGCAGGGTGGGAGGAAGCCGACAGAAATCCTTCAGCATGAACAGCTACCACACAGCAACTTTTACTATAGTTAAGAGAACCTGAGAAAAGACCATACTGCCTCGAAAAGATACACTTAAAGTGTGTCAGTTATTTTTTTCTGTTGCTGTGAAGAAACACTAAGACCATGGCAACTTATGAAAGAAAGTATTTAACTGGGGACTTGCTTACAATTTTTATAGTTTCAGAGGGTGAGTCCACAGGATCATGGGGGCTGGCATGGTAACAGGCAGGCAGAAGGCAGTATGGTGCTAGAACAGTCTCTGGGAATTTATATGTTGAGACGAGAGAGAGAGAGAGAGAGAGAGAGAGAGAGAGAGAGAGAGAGAGA
>NC_034595.1:37054463-37071231 GCF_900095145.1 Mus pahari | reverse complement strand
AGGGAGGGAGGGAGGGAGGGAGGGAAGGAGGGAGAGAGAGAGAGAGAGAGAGACAGAGACAGAGACAGAGACAGAGAGACAGAGAGAGACAGAGAGAGACAGAGAGAGACAGAGAGAGACAGAGAGACAGAGAGACAGAGAGACAGAGAACAATGCTGTGGAATATAGGCAGTGAGTGAGTGAGTGAGCTGGGACCAGCACAGCTCTGTGGCCAGCTGCTGAGAGATCTCTCAGGGCTGGGTTCTCACTAGAGTCACCAAATGATAAGATGCCTGTCCTCAAGCTGCTTGTGTCACAGTGGCTTATAACAGCAGCGAGAGCCAGGACAAACATACTCTCATAAACTATGAAGTAATTGCCAGGGAATAGGTCCATAATACTATTGTTCTCATACACATGTGATAGTCCACTGCTGAGATAAAGCGCCAGGGCAAAGAGCATGTGGGAAGGAAGGGACTGATTTCATTTTACAGTTCTCAGGTCACACTTGAAAGAAGTCAGGGCAGGAACCTGATTCAGGAAGTCTGTCTGTCTGAATGTCTGTCCCTCTGACACATATAATAGGAATATGAGGAGCATTTAAGAGGTTTATAGACAGGGAGAATGGGAGGCTCTGGAGGTTCTGTTTACTGGTCTGCTCCCCATAGTTTGCTCCACCTGCTTTCTTACACATGCCCAGGAGTGGCACTGCCCACAGTAAGCGGGGCCCTCCAACACTGATCATTAATCTACATGATGTCCCACAGACTTGCCTACAAGCAATCTGACAGAAACCTTTCTTCAACTGAGCTTCTTCTTCCCAGGTAACTAGCCTGTGTCAAGTCAACAGAAAACTACTACTACCCTATAGAAAAAGGAAAGAAATGGAATCTTAAGACGCCTGTGACGTGCCTCCACATGGTTCTAATGTGAGAATTCTTGGCAGCTAAATGATTTCTGAAACTATTCTGCCAAGCAGGAAGTTTAACAGCATCACTGTGCAAAAATGAATTATACTACTGAGCAACTTAGATGATATCCTTATATTTAAAAATATAGTGATATTTCTTTAAAACATATGGCTTTATGAATGTGCATTGATATGATGAAATTGAAATTGAATATATTACCCAACTTTTATGTATTTATCAATACATATAGACTCAGACATAAATAAGCTATACCAATATTTTATGATAAGTGGAGGGGCATTATATTGTTGATGTACAGATTGCCGTTGCCACTAGATTTTTTCTTAAAGATATAGATAAATGTTTAGTGGGTTTTGAGTTGAGTACTATTTTGTTTACTTCTGTTGCTGCTGAGACCAGGGAAGGAGAAACTGAAAAAAGATAAAAAGAAAGAGACAATATAGATGTAGTCCTCTGGCCTTGCTTTCATAAACTGTTCTTGTAAAAAGGAGAGAGAGAGAGAGAGAGAGAGAGAGAGAGAGAGAGAGAGAGAGAGAGAGAGAGATGTATACATATCCACACATGTCATAAGGCGTGTGCTTGATCAGTTCATAGGATTTTGTTCTCTCCTACCATGATTGCAATAATGTCATCAGGCTTGGGAACAGCATTATTACCCAGTAAACCATCTCACTTCCCCCATGAGCATGCCTCTTTAGTTTATTTATCTGTCTAATAGCTAGGAATTTCATTTTGTAATCATTTAAAACATTTCTGAAACCTACCAGCACATTGGAACCAGGTAACAATATTCAAATATAACTGATACTTCTAGTCAATCTCAAAAATTATAGAAACATTGGTTTGGAGTATGTTTAAGCCTGGGAATTTTTATAGAATCTCCCTATGATTATAATGCACAAAGAGTTGCTCAGGCTCAGAGAACAATCCTATGACATTTTGCCATTCAGAATATTTTAATATAAAGAGCACTGGAGCACCTGAGAAACAGCCTCAAAAACAAGGTCTCTGTCATTTCTGACCTTCCTGTCTGTTACTCTTTATTTTCCCCTAAAGAAAAATGGTATAAAACCAAGCAATGTCAGGGCTAGAGGGATGGCTCATCGGTTGAGAGCACTGACTGTTCTTCCAGAGGTACTGAGTTCAATTCTCAGCAACAACATGGTGGCTCACAACCATCTGTAATGGGATCTGATGCCCTCTTCTGGTGTGTGTGAAGAGAGCAGTGACATATATATATCTTTAAGAAAAAAAAAAACAAATAATGACAAAAACTAGAACACTTGTGGTGGTTTGAATGAGAAATGTCCCTCATAGTATTGGATGGGTGACACTGTTTGGTGAGGTTTAAGTGGTGCAGCATTTAAGTTTTGATACAAGGGCTGGACTTTGAGAATTCAAACCTCACAATACTTGCAATCCACTCTCCCTGCTTTGCTTTGTACTTGAAATTCAAGATGGACTCTTAGTTCCCTGTTTCTGCTGTAACTAAGATTCTGTCCCACCATTATGAACTCTAACTCTCTGGAAGCATAAACAAAGATAAACTTTCTTCTGTAAGTTGTTTTGATCATGGTGTTATATAATATCAATAGAAAAGTAATTAATCAATACATCCACTTTCCTCCAAACTGAAGTGTGTAACATATACTTGTCCTCAACATTGTCTTTCTGTGAAATAATATCTCCTTGTCTACTCACCGTTCAGTGAGAGAAGACCCTCAGACCACAAAGGGCCTACGCTGCCCAGGAAGGAGGGCTATGCAGAGGCTTAAGACACTCTGAAGAGAATGATGCTACTGAATCTCTGCATCCTGGTCCTTTGCTCTTATTTTGGACATGATACATTTATCCTTCTCTTTATCTATGTAACTGTCCACTCTTCATGAACACTAAGCATTAAAAAATGGACACTTTTCTCCAATCCTTTAGGTTTTCATTTGTCTTCCATGGTCACACAGAACCTTGAATAATGAATGCCATGTTGACCTCCGCTATGTCTTTACTACAGGTATGTCAGCCATGCTTCATCTGAGGGCCAGCAAGGGCATCACACCAACAGGTGTACGCTTTAAGCTAATTTTCCATTTCTATGCTTGTGGCTAAGAAAAATATCCCTAGTTGTCCCGTATCTAAAACAGAGCACTGCAGAAGAGCTTAAACAAATGAACAAACAAACGAATCTGGAGAAAATAAATATAAATATAAATATACAGTATTATGAAACAGGCCAGATATTTAAAACCATGGCAAAGTGGACAACTCATTAACAACTCTACCAATGAACTTCTTTATTACAGAGGTATAAACACAGGTGCTGTGTCATTCCTTCGCCTCTACACTTCCAGTGTACATCCAGATGCAAGACCAAATAATGTGTAGACTTTCAGTATTATCCTCTTTATATTCAATGGCTAAACAACTTAAGAATATGAATCTACATCTCTTAAGAAATCTTTAACTTTGATCCACATAAAGTTTGTACAATGACTTTGCATAAATACACACATGAAATAATTAGTGAAGATGGTTCTTAATTTAAAGGGTGTTAAACAGCTTGTAGACATCTGGTAACAAGCTGAAATGGGTCATTCAAAATTTATCTAACTAAATTAAGGGGGAAAAATGTTTCTCCTCCCAGGTTGGCATGTCACAAGATAACTAAACCGACTTAGTAGGCTTGCCTGGGAATCCTTAGCTGTCAGTGGTGAATATGCAAAGGACCAGCAAATTAAATCAACCTGCCAAACTGTCAATTTCAAGCCTCATGACTGCATGAAAATAGCATCACTGGAAGAAATCAAGCATTGCCTTCTTTTGGGTTTCCTGGCACCTATTCAAATACTCATGCAGTTGTGGCTAATTTTGCATGCAAATTTCAGTCAATAAGCTCAGAACAAGACCTCCCAAGATATTTCAAAGGCTCTGACAGTATTTTTTCTGAATACCAAATCGACAGTAGTTGAAATTCAATCTCCATTTGCCAGTGCTTTACAGATGCACACTGTCCCCACCACAGAGCTAAGTTAATGAGAGCCTTACCTGCCTTCACTCACATCCTCCCAGCCGTCCTTGCTGAGGTTCTCAACGTGGCTCATAACCTTGATGGAGTGATTGAGAACTGTGTGGTGGCGACCCACAGAGCACTTTCTCTTGGCAGCTTTAAATTTCACCTTTGTCGTGGCTGTCTTGCAGTCACAGCGCTGGGCTCTCACATCTGTGGTGGACATCTCAGCTTTAGCTTTGTCTGTTGGGCAGTGTGCTCTCTCCTCTGGAGACACCACCGCTTCGTCTTCGTCTCTCGAAGCCTTAGCTTCTGCCACTTGTCCCCTCAGGGTAGTGACTTCCCTCTCCAGAGCAGTGATGTTTGTTTGCAGCTCCCTTTTGTCGCGTTCTACCTCTGTGCTCACCCTCAGCAGTTGCTCCAGCTCCTTCTCTCTCGCCTCCGAGTCTTCTTGATAGTGTTGTAAGTGGGATTTAAGGGAATCATTCTCTTTCTTTAATCTCTTACTCTCTTCTTTTAATTTTCTTGAGTTTTTCTCAAAAGATTTTAGCCGATTTTCCAACTCAATGACCTAAGCAAGAAAGTTTAATTACTCTTTTAAAATTTAAAACCATAATCTATGTAATTTTTAATTATCATTTCTAACTGATGAAAGTTCCATTTAGCACAAGGACACAATGAATCTCAGGCACTTACTTTCTAAATAATTCTAAGGATACATCCAGAAATGCAATAATGCATCTGCTGAATGAAGGACAGATGGTAAGGGAAGTTAAAATCCTACACAAAGTGATCAGAGCTGAGGATGTCAACGAGCTGCAGGGTTTTCTAAGACTGTAGGTACTTTGGCTATACATTCTAACTGTGAAAGGCAATATTTCCAGAGATAAGCTGTTTATGGAATAGGCTAAAATAGGCTCATAGAGAAACTATTAGTAAAGAACATTTCTTTAACACTTGACTCACATGGTAAGGTGTGGTGACAAAATAAATGACCTGCAACAGTTTTAGTTCTAAATTAGAAAAGTACCATTTTAATTCTCAATGCGATTCTTATTTTATACAATAAAATATTTCTGCAAAAATCGTGTTCAATAATCTAAAATTTCAAGAATTTGAAAGTTGATTAAAAGTGAAACATTTCTATTTATTTCAATAAATATTTCTTCTGTCGTAGAACACAGTGATAGTCAAAGACCTCCAGGCTCTATATATCAACAGCCACTGGAAAGACACTCATGCACACCTTAAAGTAGTATGTGACACGACTTAAATGCTGCAAGCAAACATCAAGCACAGAATATTACAAACCTCTTACAGGATGCTTGGAATTAGAATTTGAAAAATAACATTAGACTATTTTTCAAACTAGTTTTATAAGTAAAACTGAAACAGAAACACAAAAACTACTTTTGCAAAGAAGCACTGATCCTTTATTTGAGCTCACATGTATGTCTTTGTTATGCACATGTATGTTGGCTCAAGAAACAGAGATGAGTTGTTACTTCAAACCTTAGCTACTGAACCATGAAGAATTCCACAAAGAGTGAAAGGGTCAGAGAACTCTGTACCTCCAAATGAGGGTAGTTATCCATGAGGCCAAAAGGCGGTTTTCTCAGGGAGTGACAGATTAACAATTTAACACTTTATTGGACCACAGTGATAACAGCTCTAAGCTGAAATAACGATGTGCAGGATTATACCTTGACTAAGATTGATCAATTCACACCCTAAGCTAAACCTAAAGTTCATGTCAGTACAAATGGACTACAGGTATAAGCTGTCACTGAAGCCCTTTATTCATCCCTTTTTATAACGTGTCTTTGGGGCTAGAGAGAAAGCTTAGCCAATAAAGCACTAACCTAGAGCAAGAGGAACCTAGAGCAAGAGGATCTGAGTTTGGTCCCCAAAACATACATACATACATACAAACATACATACATACATATATACATACATACATTCTCTCTCTCTCTCTCTCTCTCTCTCTCTCTCTCTCTCTCTCTCTCTCCCTCTGTCTCTCATATTCCAGGGTATTCTAGAGCCATGGAGGCAGAGTCAGGTGGATTGCTGCATCCCTGCATAGCAAGATTAAGATAGAAATTGAGAGGAGAGGGAAGGAGGAGAGGGAAGGAGGAGAGGGAGGGAGGGTGGAGGGAGAGGGAGAAGGAGAGAAACAGTTGATTGTGCTTGAGGTGGTTTCAGGCCTCCACAAGCATATATATGCACACATCCCTCCACACACATAAATCCAAGAAGGAAATTCAGATGAATCTTATGTTGGAGGCTCTTGAACCTGGCTACTCAGGACAGGAAGGCCAGCTTATGCTATAGAATGACTTCAAACCCAGCCTGTGTAACTTAAAAGACCTGTATGAATATGTTTCTCTATGCCTCTGTATCTGTCTCTGCCTCTATAAGCAAATAGGTTTGTGGTAGATAACTTGCCTAGCATGCATGAGACCCTAAATTCAATGCTTAATACCATATGAATATAATATCTGTTAATTAAAGTAATAAATTTAACTATAAATTTTAAAAAGATGACTGACACAACTGGATAAAGTTACTGTTTAAAAGTAAAAAAATTAACATGCTAATTTGATTTAAGTTCAATGAAAATAAATGCTAAGATTTTATAGGCCTTAAATGCATTTCTGGACCCATAATGTTATTTGTCTATGCAAATAAAATTATTTAAAACAGTACAGAAAAATACTATTTTAAAACAAAGTTGACACACTAATATAAACTATATAATACCCTACTTGACAGAACATAGATGACTTCAAGTTGAATGACTGGCAGCACGCTTCATCCTCTATCCTATGTTAACCGGGTATGTGCTGTTCAGTAGCACTGAGGGGACATCCTTTGCTACAGGACAAGCCTAAGGAAGTACAAAGTTGCTGTAGCTCATGAGAAATTCCCACAAGTCTATCCATCAGTACGGAAAATAGAGGTAGATAAACTGAAATTGTTGATATGTAAGTCCATGCTGAGTTTTGTTTATGAACAGATGATTTAGTAAAACTCAAATGTAATTCAGAGTAGCCAGATAGCCATCAAAGAGTAAATTATTTAGAGATGAACTTTTAATAATATAACCAATAACTGTTCATAAACTTGAAACCACTCATTGAACCTGTTAATATATTTTGTAAAACAAAACTAAGATAAACTCTACAATCCGAAAACAGCATTTTACTATCAGTGAGAGTAATGCTGTAGTGTAACTATAGGTTGACACGAATTGTCCTATTAAAATAGAGAAACTATAGTAAATCATAAGCTAAATTTTATTGACAATAACTCACACATATTTTCAAGTTTAAATTATAAAGATATTAGCATTCTACCACGGCAGAGCTATAAATAAAAAATAATCCATGCCTGTTCAAGAAGAGCAGATCTCCTGACTCATTTTAAGTTAAACTGCTCACTTATAACTAATAAGCACATATATCCCAAATTTTGTTAACTTCTCTTCTTCTCATTTTCTCCACTCCATCTATAAAAATATTTTTAATCTATGTCCACAGAAGCACAAGTGTTTATACATTTATTTTACTAACATTGATTTTTTTTTTACCCAATTTTGGCAAGCCGATGATTTTGAATTATGAATTTAAATTAAGGATTCACACAAGGTTTAAGTTCATGAGCTCTCGTTTTAAAATATAATTCTTTATGGTAAAATTCAGATTTAACTTGCTCAGCTCAATATCTTAAAGATTAGACTACCTTCTGTAATGTCTGTTCTGATATTGCTTTCTCATTCTTCTCTGGAGCACTCTTCTTGACCTCTGCGTCTTCACGGTGTCTAAAGAGTTGTTCTGGAAGCAAATAAATAATATATTATGGTATATCATATATTGCTGAAACACTGCACTGTCGGTTTAAGGGGAAAGGTTTGCTGGTTTTTCAGTTTTGAATAATCTAGTCTATTTTTCTTGTCAAGTATTTGACTAGAACTAAATTGTGACCTTTCTCAAGAGTTTGTTTTGTCACATAATTACGTCTTTGTGGTGTCCCTTTTTTCCTGCAGTGTTAAGACTTTCAAAGGTACAATAGATCTGTGGGTTAACAATGCTAGACTTTCATTCCTGTGCTCATTCTTTGTCGACTGTTCCACCTTTACCCTGGAAGCAGAATCCACTCTTTTTTATCTACAGCGCTACTAGTTTTGTTCTGCTGATCCTGTTCCCTGCCAGGTGGGTCAGAGTGATCTCTGAACACAGCAAGCAGTCACAGAATTAGAGACTGAAGCCCTCACAGTGCAGGAGCCTTCCCTTCCAGGGAAAGGTTCCTGCACTGGCAGGTCAAACCATAAAAACCTCAATCCTAGAGGAGCTGTGGCTTCCTAAGAAGCAAGCTCACATTCAAGGGTGAAATTGGTTGACAAATCACTCCTTCAGGGGCTGGTAAATAACTGCCACAGCCTTCACAGAACAGCAAAATCTGCACGGAATTCACAAAGTTAAAGGAAACTCTGTCATACATTTTTCATTAATATTAAAATTCACACAAATTTATAACTGTCTTCTTTACAGATAAGTTACAGTGATGAAGTTACCATTCTTTACTGAGCTCCTGAATTATTTTAAAGTATAATGTTCTTAAAGAACAAAACAGGGAACAGAGAATTCCTAACGCTAAGAGGGTATACATCTGTTAGCTTACTTTTGCTTTAAAGTAAGCCAGACTGCTGTAGGTCAATGTGAAACTTTGATTTTTCAACAATGAAAGAGAAAACAATATTATTCTCTGTGGAGCAGAAATCCTCCTGGTAAAAGCAGTGACTAACAAGTTTGTTAGAGTGAATTAGGCATTTCTTTTGTCTTTGAAACATGACATACTCAATTAAAACTTCTGTGCTCATGAAATAAATAGAACACTATCCTAAGGATAATAAAAGCTAGAATAGGTAGAATTTGCCTCTTGGGGAATACATACCTTTACCTTGATAATAACCTATCAGCTCCCAAGCATCTTTTCTAGTCCCCTAACACCATGCTGCTGAATTCATTTACAGCACTCTTCAGCAATATAGAAATAATATGCAAATATAATTCATCTGTTCTAGTCAATTAAATATCTCCTATAGTTCTGAGATATTTATCCTTAAAAATAACATAATACTATATTCACATACTATAGTACTTACAACATCTGTATATTGCTAATAAACACTGAAGAATGACTTTTAAAAGAATCTCCTTGCTGTGTATTTGGTCCTAGGTTTATGCAAGGCATGCTGGGCAGAATGGGTGAGGATGCTCACCTGTGGGTGTTGCCCAGGTAGATTTTGCTTTCATTTATAGCTTTTATAAAAATATGGAAGCAGTTAGACTCAAACATGGAGTGAAGCAAGGAACCCACTCTAAGACACTTCAGTTCAAGCACCTCAGGGTGTGGGAACCGAGGCAAGGGGACCTCACTAAGACAATGAGATTTCTCATTCTACAAGACATTTATTTTTATCATATGGTTTAAATACTATAATTTTTACTAGCATTAAAATTCATCCTGATTTGTGTTCTTTCTTGAATTTCTTTCAGGAATTTCTTCTCTTTTTCTGTTTTTAACTACTTTTTGTTTATTAATAGCTTGTTAAAACTTGCTTTGTTATATTGCTTGCTTCCTTTTCTTTTAATCTTGGTTTAGCAAAGAGATAAAGGTAATCTCTCTCTCTCTCTCTCTGTCTAAGTGCACTAAAATAAACAGAAAATAGATCTGTAAGGAAAAAAAAAAAACAAATTCCACACAATCTATGAAAATTGTCGAAGGGCCACATGGTCCAAACTTCAGTACCCTCAGCATAAGGAAAAGGAAGATGGCACAGGAAATTGTAGAATTTTTTAGGGGTAGAAAATGACTTTTAGGGAAACTGAGTGTGTCTGAAGGACACAGTGCCCAGGGACACAGGTGATGCAGAGAAACTGAAGTAACAGGGAAGGCTGTCTTTCCATATCCTCAAGTCATCAGAGGAACTGATGTTGTCTTTGAAGAGAACTGCCAAATACCTTTAAGCTTGCTTTTCTATGAGTTATTCCTTCATTAAGGAGATTTTGGAGAGAAAGACCAAGTCAGATAAGGTAATTCACACAGCACCCTGAGTTGGGGGCAATGTGCAAAGGAAGGTCAGAAATATCTAGGTTCAAATTGCTCAGCAGCGCTGGGGGAGGGGTGCTCAGCACTCAGGCTGGGGAAGAAGCCTGCCAAGTCTAGGTTGGCCTGGGCCACACAGAAAGACCAGCTCCTGTCAGTGCCAATAGGTGGGCTAGTGTTTCCAAGCCCTAGTTCACTGAACAATTAATCTAAATTATTCTGCTTTTTACTGTTTTTATTAACGTTTTATTGTTAATTATTCTTATTATTCTTTTTCGTCCTAATTTTAACTATAGTAATACATTATCTAAAAACATAATTTTTTGACTTTTTTATTTTAAGCATTAAAACAAAAACATTTATGAAAGAGCTTAGTCATTTTTGATAAATTATGAACATTTTTAGCACTTTAAAAACGTTTAGCACTTTTAATTTGATTTCAACTATCTTTATCTGAAATACTTAATAGCAAAATACAATAAATACAAAAATAACTGGTAAACATCCCCAAATGAATGTTTATTATTATTTTATAAGACTAGTTTGCTGTTAATGTGTATTGAATATGAAATTATTTAGCATTTAATAGGGTGGAATTTTTAGTAAATGAGAAAATGCAAAAGTGTTGTGTGCAAACTGTATTAAGCCAAATGAAACAAATAAATTTATCCTTGAATTGTAAGCGCCAATTTTTACAGTATGTTAAGTATATCAATGGCTAATATCATTAAAACTTACTTTATTTTTTCTATTCTTTATGCTTCTATAAAAGTGATAGCCATGTTTTTCTGATTTTTTGAACTATGAATCACTTTAAAAACAAACAAAAATGCTACAAAGAATACAATTTAGCAGAAAATAACCAACTGTATTTTGTGTATCTATTTTAGTAATGGAACACATATTTTCCTGTGATTTCAAATCCTTACATATTAATTCAGTATGATAATTTTTAGCATGCATTGCATTTGTTTATTTTAGTTTCTTTGTTCCTGACTGAATCCACCTTCAGTTCAGTAAAGTTGCACATGAGGGTTTGTTTTGCCAGTTTTCTTTTTTTTTTTTTTACATTTATTTGTTTATTATTAGATATTTTCCTTATTTACATTTCAAATGTTATCCCCTTTCCTGGATTCCCCTCTGAAATCCCCCTATCCTGTCCACCCTCCCCTGATCCCCAACCCACCCATTTCCACTTCCAGGTTCTGGCATTCCCCTATACTGGGGCGTAGAATCCTCATAGGACCAAGCCTCTCCTCCCATTGATGACCAACCAGGCCATCCTCTGCTGCATGTGCAGTTAGAGCATTTGATGTGCCACAAATACTTTTTTCAAGTTTGGTTACTTATTAAATGGCTTTCCCATTATTTGCTATTGCTATTTTTAAATATATTCCTTAATTCTACCACACTATTCTTTGTTTTTTCTTTTTATTTAATAGATAATAGATTGCTCTCCCATACAACACACCCCCGACACAACACAGTTTCCCTCCACCCACTACTCCTCCCCTCCCTCATCTGTCCTCTCCCCCAGATTCACCCCACTCCATTTCTGCTTCAGAAAAGAGCAGGCCTTCAAGAGACAGCAGCCAATCAGGACAAAACAAGATATAATAAGACTCCGCAAAAGCAGAAACTGTGGGAGTGTCCAAATAATTGTTCTGATTTTTAAAAAGTTTACTTCTACGTATGTATTGTATATTCAACACAGTTCCTCATAAACTCCTTTCTCTTGTTATTATTGCTTCCTGCTTCTGTTAGTCCCCTTTGACCCACTCAAACAGTTTTACTTTTATATACATGTCACACACACACACACACACACACATATATAGATAAGACTAAAAATGTATACACACACACACATACACACACACACACATATATATATGTGTGTGTGTGTGTGTGTGTGTGTGTGTGTAAAGCTATGTATATATGAGCCACAAGTAAATAAAAACATGATATTTGTCTAAGACTGACCTAATTTACATCTACTGTCCAGTTTCTCCCATGTTCCTGCAAACAACATAACTTCATTATTAAGGCTGAAAAAAAATCCATTGTATGGATATAGCACATCTGTCTACCCACATCCTCTGATGTTGGGCTCTTCGGATGCTTCCCTAACTTTGCTACTCTGCACAGTGCTGCAGTGAGCACTGATGTGTAACAAAGCATCTCTCCAGGACAGGACGTTCACATGGAACTGTGAGGCCACAAGTTCTCCTTCTTTCTTCACCGGAGTCTTTCTCATTGCTGGGATATTCACGTACTCATGGATTTTGTTTTCAGAATGATACAGTTAGTTTGAACAATAAATCAGTAAGCTCTTCAGGATCCCAATTGTTAAGGAGGAAGTGGGAACATGTCTCAGTAAGAAGAAACAAAAGAGCCTGACAGGAGAAGACAAAATGAAAACAAGAACCATGTTCAGAAGCTCAGGAAGGAGTGAGTACTTATTTTGATGGAACATAAAAGTATAAAGTAAAAATGTTAAAATATTGGCTTGGAAAATCACTAACAATATATTTAAGGCTGAGTCAACAATGAGGACTGAGAAAAAGACAGAGGAGGAGTCCATTAACAACAGTCACTAGGTATGGTGACACCAGCTGGGTGGCAGAAGTTAGAAGGACACTTGCTTCTTCCACTGAGATACTCAAGTTGCACAGTAAATACAGCTATCTTCACCTTTAATATAGAACAGTCTTAAATCGGTAGCATGGGTGCATTCCGTATCATCAGACAGTTTGGCCACAGTGGTTTGCACATTTGAAATGAACAAACCTTACTTCTAAGTTTAAGATGGAGGCCCCATAAAATTAGAACTAAGTACTTTCAAAGTCTTGTAATAGGAGCACATACGCAAAAGTGAATCGCCAATGTTAAACACAATTATAAAATTGTGAGCAACCATAACTAGGAACAATAAAATTAATTCTCTCTTACTCTTATCAAATATTTGTTTACATTTTTATAATAAATTAAGGGGGAAGGCGAGTGTGCTTGTGGAGGCTCACGATCAGTCCATGTGTGAGGACCAGGGGAAGGCATTGAGGGCTCTGCAGGCTTCCTCCACTTCTACCCGGGGTCTGGGTTGGACTCAGCCCAACAGGCCTGTGCATCACCAGCACTGGCAACTGAGCCATCTCAAAGTGGGATGTTTAAGAGTTCATTGTATTTCATTTTCTCATGAGACATAAAAATTGTGTTATAAATCAGTAAAAGAGTACAAAAAGTCAGAAATTAAATAAGATTATTAAATTGAAACCAAAATTAGATAACAAAGCTAAAGATTTATTTTAATTAAAAACTTACCTTCTCTTTTCTCTGCCATGCACCTATTCAATTCCTGTATTGTTGTTTTATCAATAGACATATGCATTTTAAGCTCATCCAATTCATCTTGAAGAGTCATCCTATGAAAATTTGAACAATTAACAATTAAATAAAATGTGTAAGATAATGAACAGTGTAGTTAAAAAAAGCAGCAAAGTCAATTGAAAAATAGAGAATGGTAAAATAAAAGCAAAAATATAGTAACTGAATATATTCATTAATTTTTATCCAGCATACAAATCGATTACTATGAGCATATTTTTTAATACAAACTATCAACTGCATTGTAACAAATGCCAAATATATAAAATTTAAACTTGAATTTTTTATTTTTGGTATTTTAAAATATTTATATATTTCAATTTCAAATATATTTATATTTTATGTATATATTTACTTAAATACTTATATATTTATATTTAAATGTATATTAAATACTATATATACTATTGAATTATATAAAATATATTAGTAAATTTATATACCTATATAAAATATATCTATATATTTCTATTTCAAATTTATAAATTTATATATTTCAATATATAGCCTGAACTTTGAATTCACAATTTTGCCTTGGCTTTCTCTATGCTGGGATTATTAGCACATAATATCATGACCAGCTAAAGAACTATTTGTGTATGGGAGGGGTGTTAAAAGTGGGCACAGGGCAAAAACACTAGAACAGAGACCACATGAGGGAAAAATGTGTTGGGGGAGAGGAAGGGAGGGAGGGGGCAGGCAATAGTATACATGTGACATGACCATGGACAGGAAACTACAAGGCAGGGAATGGATAGAAAGGTCCAGTGTGATTGAGAGTGGCAGAAGGGGAAGGGATTGACAAAGATGATTCACTCATTTATGTTTGTAAATGTCATAATGAAATCTAGTACATGGCACTCAGGTTAATTTTATTAAGCATCACTTTTCAGGAGCTAGGAAGATGGCTTAGTCTGTACAATGTTTGCTGTACAAAAAAGAGGAACTGACTTCTATTTCTCATACACTGTAAAGAGTATAAAAAGGGTAGCATGTGCTTCTAATACTTGTGCTGGGGAGGCAGAGACAGAAGAATGCCAGGGGCTTACTGGACAGCCAGTTCAACCTCTGAAAAATCCTGTTTCTACAATAAGTCAGCACAATGTAAGGAGAAAACGAACAAAACAAAGCAAAACAAAACAACACCATGGTGGAATATGAGCGTTGGAGAGTATGAGAATCTGTACTGTGAATCAAACCCAGGACTGACTGATGCCTCCCAAGGCAACATCAAGAGAAAGTTGCTTGAGGAGGCCACCATCTAGTATAAAAGATGATCCCAACAAACAAATAATCTTAACACAGAAATATGAAAACAATGGGGGAAGAAAACCCCAATCGGATAAATGAAACAAGGAAATGCAGGATCTGAACGAGACTAGAAAGTCACAGAGGAGATGAGAACCTTGTCTCTATAGTCCCCGAAATAGATTGGATCAAGCAGAGGTAAAAATAACAGAGCTTGAAGACAGATCTTGTGAATTGTTACTGTCAGAAAGAAACCTCTGACAGTAAGGAGTTAAAAAAGCTTGAAGAGAAAATGTAAAAGTTTGTGGATACCCCTAAAAATTATATGTTCTGATCTCTCATATACTGGAGGGAAAAGACTGGGATCATAGAAAACCTCTTCAATAAGAAAATAGCATAAAACTGTCCACATCCTGGGGAAGACACAGACATCCCAGTATAAGAAACATTTAGAACTTCACATACTTACTGATGTGTTTTATAAAACCAAGTGTGGAAATTAAAAAGGGGTTAGGGGGAAGAGGGGAGGGAGGATAGCCTGTATCCAGCTAGAGTTCCTCCTATGCTCTGGGCAGGCAAACGAGGGAGGGCTGCTTTCTAATCGGCCCCGGGTGGGCATCTAAACCACTGACCACACTCAGCTAGGGGGTAGACAAGAGACAGCCCCAAAAACCAAGGGGCCCTGGGGCAACACCCTGTGCCCTGGGCTTATGGAAGAGAGGGCTTAGGGAGAGAGGTTCCCACACGGCAAGAGTAAGTGCAGCGACCTTGAGTCCAGGAGTCTGGTTTTAGAGCTTTATTGTAGAAAGGCCGGAGAAAGGAAAGAAGGTGGAATGATGAGAAAGAGACCAGCCATGGCCAAGAGGAGAGAAGGGGAAAAGGGAGAGAGAAAAAAGAAAAGCTAGAGAGAAAGAGAGAGTAAGAGGGAGAGAGAGAGTAAGAGAGTGAGAGCAGAGTAAGGGGAATAAGAGAGCAAGAGGAGTAAGAGAGCGAGGAGGGGCCAAACAGCCCCTCTTAAAGTATGCTGCTATCTTTTCTGTTGCTAGGTAACTGGGGAGGAGTCTAGCCTGAAGGTCAGAAGCTTGGGACATTGCCTATATGACTACTAACCATGCCTCTCTTGTGGAGGCTGAGGGGCTGGTAACTTTGACATGAGCCAGGGTTCCAGGAGACATGAGAGAATTCTTTCTGTCCCATGTAGGTGAATTATCACCACCAGGTCCTGGGGGTTCAACATCTAGCCTCAACTGGAAACCAGGCTTTCTGTGCATAGCCCAGTGTCCCACAACCAAGGATATATTTTATTTGGGGTTATAGGAAGGGGAGTTGAGAAGGGAGTAGAGGCAGAGAAAGAGAGAGGGCAAAGAAGGACAGAGAGAGAAAAAGAGAAGAGGCAGTCCAGGAACACATGGAGAGAGAGGGGAGAGGTAAAGGGCAAAGAGGTAGAAGAGGTCAGTGAGAGAAAAGAGTCAGAGAGTCAGAGAGGCCAAACAGCCCCTTTTATAGCAAGCCAGACCTATATGGCTGTTGGTAGGTAACTGTTTGGTAGAGTGAAGAAGGAATGCCAACATGTAAGACTATAGACATCTGTAACCATGTCATAGTATAGTTAAAATGTTAAAGTACAGGACAAAGAAGAAACATTACAATCTGCAAAAGAGTAGCACATAGAGACATTAGACCATGGTATATTTCTCTGAAGGAACTCTAAATACCAGAAGGGCATGGAGTCATGTATTTGGGTCCTGAAAAAATAATTTCAACCAAGAATGTTGTGCCCTGCAAGGTTTTACTTCAAGTAAAGGCCTTCCAGGATAAGAAAAAAGCAAGATGCTTAATGGAATCTTAACGGCTCTGTGGTGGTTTAAAAGAGAACGGCCCCCATCAGCTAATGTATTTTAATACTTGTCCCCAGTTAGTAGAACTGTTTGGGAAGCATTAGGAAAGACGAGCACCATTCCTAGTGTGCTCTCTGCCTCCAGTCTGTGGTTTGAGATGTGAGCTCTCAGTTGTTCCTGCTGCTATGCCTTTGTTCAATCATCATGGACTCTAACCCTCTGAGACAGTAAACCTGATTAAGTGCTCTTCTTTATTAAAAGAGAGAGAGAGA
>NC_034595.1:37015799-37054323 GCF_900095145.1 Mus pahari | reverse complement strand
AGAGAGAGACAGAGAGAGACAGAGACAGAGAAACAGGGAGAAGAAAACATGGGATGGAGTATGGCTCCTGAGAAAGAATAGTGATGTTGACCTTGAGCCTCCACATACATGTGCACTCTCACACATGTAGGTGCACACATGTTCATTGATACCCTTACAGAGATGTGTACCTAGACATGCATGAACATAACACACACTCCTGTTCATACTTATACCCACAGATCATATATCAAGTTGTTCAACTACATTTTAACACACCTATAATCACTATATTGTATTAAAGAAATATCTAAACAAAAATGTATAATGGTATTTTCATTGTTTCATCTGCCAACACTGTATAACACATTGCATATATCATAAGAATATTTTATCCACAAGTGTGAATATCATATTTAATAATTCAATCAGTATAAAGTCTAACATTTTTCTTTTGTAACTAAAATAGGTTTTAATTTAAATATATTACAATGTACATTTACACCAAATTGTTATGCTAGACATAGCCTTCATCAGGCTTGGTGGCCAGGGAAGATAGATCCTTCCTTCATAGTCAGCTTTGGGCTCTATCACCCACTTCCCCAGGAAACACACATAAAAAGTAAAGATTCAAAATACCTCAGGAAAGGAGAAGGTAGAGGTATCAGAGTTTTGCCAAAGCCAAGTAAGGGCAAACTAGTACCTCTGCTCAAAAGAACAGACATATTTTGATATTAATAGCAATATGCCATCTTGGGAACAAATGAGAAAGAAACATTCCAGTTAGATAGTGATGTGTTTGTGTATCAAGTTGATAAGAGGTCAGTTGTCTTGGTGACTTCCATGGCAGCTTGACCAAAGCTAGAATCCTTTGGGAAGGGGACTGCCAGTTAAGTAAATGCACCCACAAGACTACCCTGTGGGCTAGTATATGGGACATGCTCTTGGTTATAGATGGTGGACCTAGGCTGGTGGACGTAAGGCAGGGGAGAAGCAAGCCAGTAGAGTATTCCTCAAGGATCTCACTTCATTCCTGCTTCCAGGTTCCTGCCTTGAGTTCCTGTTTTGAGATTTCTTTGGATGATCCCTATGTTGTGGAAATATAGAAAACATTAACCCCTTCCTCCCCAAGCTAATTTTGGTCATGGTGTTTTATCACAGCAATAGAAACTCCAAGAGGCTGAAAACCTTCATTTATCCAGGAAGCTTTTGATAGATCTTCATTCCAAAGGCTGTCCACTTTGCTATTATATCAAAGTAAATGATTGCCAAGACTTTCTGAGTCCTACTTCTCAATTCTGAAATTAATACTAAGAAGTCATACAAGGAAATCCTAACTCCCCAGCAACATATTTAGATATTTACATAGTATATATTATTTATATTTATATAATATAAATATTACATTAAGACTTAAATATTAAAATACATAACTAGATAACATTATTTACAACATAATATTACCTCTCAGTAGCCTATTCCAAAGCAAAACCCTTAATACTCACAAAATCTATGTACACTTTAAATAATCTTAAATGGAAAAACAATCTTGACCTAAAATTAATTGATATTAATTGTTTAACATTTAATTAATTGTTTAACATTTTAAGTTTGACTAGCAAAAGCAATTCAGGATTTTTCTGGAACATAAATGGTATTTTTATGTATCTTTAGTTATCACTCCTAAATCCTGCAATTGATTTTTTCCTGCCTCATTTTCCAAAATTAATAAATGAAATCACTAGGCCCAAATTATTAAGTGATAAAATAAAAATGATAGTTTCAGTTACTATTATAGATATGCCTGTCTGAGGTAAAATCCAGTAAAAGTTTTTGTTTTGTTTTGTTTTGTTGTCAAATTCAGATTATAGCTATATCCTTGCATTTTATGTAGTTTCAAATATTCCAAAAATCATAAGCCTATCTATGTACATTTTAAAATAAGCATTCTAACCATAATTTTTAGCATATAAGGAATTTTTTAAAAAAGGAAATGAGAAAATGCCCAGATTTCTTACTTAGTTAATTTTAGGGCTCTAGGAAACCTCAAAATCTGTGAGCCTAGTAAATCTATTTCTCTGTTAGCTTTTTAAAAATGTATTTACTATAGTGACAGAATCCTCATTAATTGATATCTTATAGAAATGGAAGAACCAATACAGAAGTCAATAAATGCAAGAATAAATATATGAATATATATTCATTACCCTGCCCAAAGTAGACTACAAAGAAAGAAACAAATATTTAAAATATTTTTATAATAAGTTTTCAAAATATTTTAGTATTAGTTTACACACACAAACACACACACACACACACACACACACACACACACACACACACTTCTTAAAATAAAAGCAAGAAAAAGAACCAAATCATAAACCTAGAAATGTTAAGTAAAATGACAAAAATCAAAATTATTTAATAATACAGAAAAATCTTTAAGTTTTTTTTTTTCAGTTTTACTTACATGTGTGTTGGTGTCTGAGTGTGGGCGTGTGTGTGTGTGTGTGTGTGTGTGTGTGTGTGTGTGTGTGTGTGTGTGAGTGCAGGAAGCCACAGAGGCCAGAGGAAGGTGGCTACTAGGAAATGAACTTGGGTCCCAAATTTATACTGAGAACGCATGCAAGGGAACCCTGAGGGCATTCCCACTGAGTGTAACTGCTGAGCCATCTTTCAAGTCATAAAACATTCTTTTTTTTCCCCCCATTTTTATTGGTTATTTTATTTATTTACATTTCAAATGTTATCCTGTCCCATTTTCCCCTCCACAAGCCCCCTATCTCCTCCCCGTCCCCTGCCTCTATGAGGGTGCTCTCCCACTCACCTACCCACTCCTGCCTCAGTGCCCTAGCATTCCTCTATCCTGGGTCATGGAGCCTACATAGGAACAAGGGGCTCCCCTCCCAGTGATGCCCAATAAGGCTTAAAGTAAAAAAAAAAAAAAGAAAGAAAAAAATATATGGTCTATTTTCCCTCAGGATAATTCTTCAAATAATTAAATTTATAGTTTGATGTCCATATGTGTACCTTTTTAAAAATAAACATACACATACATATATATTATATATGTATGTGTATGTTTATATATATACATATATAATGGTTTTAAAAGTTTAGGTCCTATGAATAAAACAGCATCCTCTCAGGAAGATTACAAACAAGAAGACATATACAAAGACACAAGTTCAGTTAAGCACACAATGATTAAGTTCAGATGAGGATTCTTATTTGCTTAGCTGATAACATACAAAATACTGAAGTAGTACAGCCCAATAGAGAAAAAATAAATACACTTCTTGTCAGCTCTGGATGCAGAGATGTCTAAAAGACACTAGTAGAAAAACCTGTTCTGGTGACATGAAACATTCCATTCAAAGAACAAGAAAATAAACATTCATTACTGAACCATCATCAAGTAGGACTTATGCTAGGCACAGTGAGCCTTAAAAAGTATAAATAATTCAAAGCATTTTCTATGACCTCAGCACAATAAGTTGGAAACTTATCAGAGAGTTGTCTGAAAACTCCTCAAGCATTTTAAAGAACCTACATCTGATAAAGATAGCCTGTCTGGCTGTACTTCAGATTGCCTCCTGGATTTTCTCCTAGACTCCCTGAGCAATGGCAAATCTAGTATTAGACTAGTATTAAACCCTTGCTGGTGCAGCTTGCAGGAGCCTTTCCGCCCCATGCTGCCTCACCATCTACTACTCCCCAGGAAACCCCAGGCAGTCATTAGCAAACATTCCATTAGGTCAGTTTAGCTACTCGCCCTTACTGTGATGTTTTCTCTTAGTAATTCTCCATCCAGTGATCCCACTCTGCTCCTCAGTTGTTAATTCTCATCTTACCAGCTTGCATATGAGGCTGAAACCAATCATTCTTTCCCACTGCAGAGCCCTAGTCATATCCAGTGACTGTGTTGAATCTATTCTTACCTATTACACTTCAACAAACATCACAGAATGTTTTTTCTTTCAAACTTACTTATATCAGAGAAAAATACTAGAGGATCTAGAAAATATTTTGAACTTATCAAAAGTCAAAGCACAGTATTTCAGAATTTGTGAGGTACAGATGAAACAATCCTTAGATAGTGAGAGCATTACTGCACTTTCAACAGCAAAGAAGATCTGAAAGGCTGCAAGCTTCTCACAGAAGAAGCTGAAACAACAATCAAACTGAGAACAATTCACACACACATTTGCAATCGAAATGCCTTCTTTCACAAAGCCTATGTAAGTATTTTCCTCTTTTATACAGAATTCATTATCTTCTTTAAATTCACCTCATAGTAATTCTCTGTATGCTACAGGTACTAGTTCTCTCCTGGACATATACCCCACAGATACCTTTTCTCACTCTAAAGTAGTAGTTTTTTAAAATTCACTTAATGGTATCTTCTAATGAGCAGTTCTTCCTGATTTTCATAAGACTCCTGAACAACTTTTAGTTCATATTAACTATTCCATATAGAAACCTAAACCTAGCACAAGGTCATAAAGACATTCTCCTATATGCTTCTCTAAACATTTCATTGCTTAGCCCTGTACATTTACACTTGCATTAAATCAAGAGTTGACTTTGGGATATGTTATGGGATAAGCCATCCAACTCATTAAAATAGAACTATTTAATTGAGTTTCTTGGTAACATTAACCATAGAATAATGTGCTATTTATTATTTCCAACCATTTTTAGTTATAAAAGCAGCTATATATTTATTGACATGCAGATGTTTAACATCTGTATTTATTGACATGCAGATGTTTAACATCTGTAAATACAATGGGATTTTTGAGTATATAAAATGATTGAAATTATATAATACAAAAATGTTAAAAATATAAAAAATAACTAATAGCCAGATTTTAAAATATATCATATTAGTTCATCTTTATTATTTTTGTAAAAATGCAGAATGAGCTATAAACATTATTATCCCATCCAATATTATCTCTTTATGAAATTAATAATTTTCTTAATTTATCATTACTATGAAAATGGTACAGCAAATACTTTGAAAACAGCTTAGAAGTTGCTTAAAAATTAAATACAAAATTACCAAAAGAATCTTAAAATAAAAATTATACATAACTACAATATGAGATAAAATCACCCATAGGTTTAAGTTGAATTCAAAGTTATTAAGAATTTGAAGTTATGTTACTATTGTTCCCCCCTGAGTATCTATGCCCCAAATTCAAGGGTTCCCAAATTTGTAAAAGATACATTGATAAGCTTAAATCACACTTTGAACCCCACACATAAACAGACTTTAATACTCCATTCTCACCAATGGACAGGTCATTGAAACTGAAACTAAACAGAAAATTCTGATACTAACATACATTAGGAATCGAATGGACCTAACAGATAGCTACAGAACATTTTGCCCAAACATGAAATAATGTCCCTTCTCAGCACCTCATTGAACCTTCTCCAAAATTGACCATATAGTTGGTCACAAGTCTCAACAGATACAAGAAAATTGAAAGAACCCCCTCCAATTTATCAGACTACCATAGAGTAAAACTGGATTTCAACAATATCAGAAACAAAAGAAAGTCTACGAAGTCATGGAAACCAAACACCTCTCTACTCAATTACCATTGGGTCAAGGAAGAAATAAAAGAAATTAAAGTCTTTCTAGAATTCAATGAAAATGAAGGCACAACATACCCAAACGTATGGGACACAATGAAAGCAGTAATAAGAGGAAAATTTGTAACCTAAGTGCCTCCATAAAGAAATTAGTGAGATCTCATACTGGCTTCTTGACATCGGCTATTTCCTTGATAAATACCACTTACTAAAGTTAAATCAAGATCAGGTAAACAATATCAATAGGCAATTATCCCCCAGGGAAGTAGAAGCAATTATTAAAAATTCTTCTAAGCCAGGACCAGAAGGTTTTAGTACAGAAATCTATCTAGACTTTCAAAGAAGAGCTGACAGAAATACTCCTTAAACTATTCCAAAAATAGAAACAGAAGGACTATGAGGTCATAGTCACCCTGATATCTAAACCACACAAAGACTCAACCAAGAAAGAAAATTTCACACCATTCTCCCTTATAAACATTGATACAAAGATATTCAATAAAATATCTTTGCAAACAAAATCCAAGAACACATCAAAAACATCATCCACCATCATCAAGTAGGCTTAATACCAGAGATGAAGGAATGGCTCTACAAACAAATATCCATCCGGATGTGGAGTAATGGGAACACTCCTCCATTGTTGGTGGGAATGTAAATTGTAAATCAATTTTGCAAATTTTGGGAATCAATTTGGTTCTTCCTCAGTAAATTGGGAATATTTCTACCTCAAGAGCCAGTTATACCACTACTGGGCATGTAACAAAAAGATACTCCACCATGCCACAAGGACATTGGTTCAACTAGGTTCATAGCAGCTTTATTCATAATAGTCAGAAACTGGAAACAAGCTAGATGTCCCACTACTGAAGAATGGATAAAGAAAATGTGGTACATATTATTATTCAGTTATTAAAAATCAGGGCATCATGAAATTTGCAGGCAAATGGATGAAACTAGAGAATATCATCTGAGTGAGGTAATCCAGACCCAGAATGACACATGTGGTATATACTCACTTCTAAGTGGAAAGTAGCCATAAAGTACAGAATAACCATGCCATAATTCACAGACCCAAACAAGCTAAATAATAAGGATGTCCCAAGGGATGCTGCTTGACTATCAGCCAGAAAGGGGAAAAATAATCATTGGAGGTAGATGGAGAGGGGGACCTGGGTGGGAGAGGAGGTGACGCGCAGAGCGGGGATGGGAACCAGGTTTGGGGAGAGGGTGGGAGGAAGATGGCTAGGAGTGAATGGAAATATGTGAGAGGCATCTCTGGGACTAGCTAGAAAGCAGGGACAATGCAAACTCCCAGGAATCTATGAGGATGACCCTAACAATGGGGGATATGGAACCTGAAGTGGTCATCTCCTCTAACCAGAAAATATTTCCATTAGATGGACTGGAACACTATCCTAGCCATATAACCTTAGACCTGTAATCTGTGCTGCCTACAAAATACGCAGATGTAAAGATGGGGCAAAAAAGTGAGGGAATGGCCAACCAATGACTGGCCCAAACTTGAAACTCACATCATGAGAGAAAGCCCACCCCTGACACTATTAATGGTATTCCGCTATACTTGCAAACAGGCACCTAGCATAACTGTTATCTGAGAAACTTCACCTAGCAACTGATGAAAACAGATGCAGAGACCCACAGNCAAACATTAGGTGGAGCTTAGGGAATCCTATGGAAGAGGGGAGGAAGGGTTAAAGGAGCCAGACATGTCAAAAAACACCCAAAGACAATATACAGAATCAACTACCTAGGGCCCATAAGGGCCCACAGAGACTGAACCTCCAACCAAATAGCATGCATGGGATGGACCTAGGCCCTTGGCACTTCATGTAGGACACCTAACAGGGGGTATCTCTGAGTCTGTTGCCTGCCTTTAGATCTCTTTCCCCTGACTGGGCTGCCTTTCCTAGCCACAGTAGCAGAGGATGAGCCTAGTCATACTACAGTGTGGTTCACCAAGGAGGGTTGATAGACATGGGAGTTCTCCCCTTTTCTGAGAAGAAAGAAAGGATGAGAGAATTGGGGAGGGAAGAGAGAAAACTGAAAGGAGAGAAGGGGACGCTTTGATTGGGATATAAAGGAAATTAATAAGAGTGGAAGGAGAAATGAGATTCTGTGAGGTGAGACTGACAGGGAATAATGTATACATTAAGTATATCATAAAGCCTAAAATACCATGGGGTTTAAAGCTGACGGGAGAGGAAGTAAAGAGCTAGACAGAAGGAAAGAGACAGACCCACAAGAAAACCAAAAGAAAAGAGTTAAAGGACAATTATGGTTTAAAGTGAGTTTGATCAAAATTGAGTAGTGGTGATAATTTTTTGAAAACTCTAGGTATCATGTCATATTACTATATATTTTAAATATATTAATATATTTTATTCATATATGGATAGAAATATGTATTTATTAACTGTAACATTATTTTATTATTATGAAAACTAGGTATTTTTTCTTAATTCAGTTCTTTACGATAGGGACTCAGATGGAACTTTTAATTAATGTTCTATATACTAATTTTCACATTTTATAATACATTTTTTTCAATTGTTATAGTGATTGCACTTTATACACAAAAGTGATATGAACTGCCTTATTATATGGAGTCCTATCAGTAAATTCATAGCCACTTAATTTGTGGTTGTCAGTTCAAAGTATGACCATTTCTCAGGAAGTTCTGCTTTGGTATTTTTAAATAGAAGTAGAAAATATATGTCTTTGCTTTATTTTTTGCTTTGCTCTTATTGTTGTTCATATCTCAATGCTAACTTAAGAGGTCCCAGTAAAGAGGGTAACCCATTATTTCTCTCATTTTCCCCCTGCCTAGCAAACTACCCATATGTAGCACAGAGCATAAGCTACACCTTCCTGATATATGCACATAATGATATAGAACTATATAGTGAATGTTATCATACCTAGGAATCATAGTAAGGACAGGGGCCTGCAGCTATGACTGGCAATACATAAGGAATTATTTCCTGGGTTAGATGAACTTAACTTTGTGACAGAACTAAACCTTTCTACAGTTTTATGTAATACACAATGTATAATATACTTTTCGAAATGGGATCTTACCATGCTGTCTATATTGGTAACAAACTCCTAGGACACAAAGTAGCCCTACTGTTTCTGATTCCCAAGTCCTTGGGACTACAGACACTTGGCTCCATGCCAAGTGAATTTTTTTTTTTTTTTTACCCAAGTGTTTTCATTTTTGAGAATGTTAAAAAAATATTCGAATCTGAGGGTTCCAAAGTCTAATTTCATCTTAGCAAATCAACATGTTCAACTGAACAAGAAAGCAAAGAGAACCTAGGAGAAATTGTGTTGTGTTTTAGTGTGCAGCAACCAAAGGGGGACTTTACCTCCCTGGGGCATAGTCTTACCTATATAATAACCCCAGACTTTGAAACAATTACTCTTGTATAAACCACTGAATATTCAGTCTCTAGTTTAGTGCCCAGTTTCCAAATTATACTGGTAAATATTTACTGTATGTATATCTATATAAATGTCTGATAGATAAATACTGAAGAAGGCAGTCAATTTCTCCATTCATACATTTCTGATTTCTTGGTTTCTTGTTAAAAAACAGAAGCAAGAAGTTATATGTCATAAATTTATATGAAAAATACATAAAGAGGAAATGTTCAAGTTTTTACATTTGTATGCCATAGAAGTGCTTAATATTTCTGACCAACCCCCTTTTGCACTAGACAGTCAATCTGTAGGAGTCCACCAAGAACCATCTTATCTGCAACTGCTCAGAGTCCCTTAAATGCCACATCCAACTCTTCCACTTAGAAAGAGTTCCTACCTCATTCTCCATAGTCAAAACTCATGATTTTCCTTGAATCCCCCATCAATAACTTCTTCCCAACCCATCAGATCTAGCAGACGTCCTACAATCCAGTACCTGGCCTAATCTGGCCTAACCTGGGTCTCATTAGACCATCCCTTCCTATTCTGTTAGGGAATTCCACAAGTTCCTCTCACCAGCTCCATTTTTTTTTTTTTTTTAACACAGCCAGATCTATCCCCACACTCCAGGCTCAGAGCAAGAAGCACATCCTATCTACCAGTCCAGTTTCCTCTGTCCAGCTCACTTCATTTCACCCAAGGCAGTTTGAACCTCTAGGCCCAACCCACCTGTCCATTGCGTTTTCTGCCTCCAAGTTGTTGTCCATATCAGAAGTAACAAAAAGAAGTTAACATGCCCAGATTTCATAGGAATCCATCTCATCTGCAGACACCAAACCCAGACACTATTGCTGATGCCAAGAAGTGCTTGCTTAAAGGAGTCTGGTATGGCTTCTCTCTAAGAGGTTTTTACCAATACCTGACCAATACAGATGCAGATACTCACAGCCAACCGTCAAACTGAGCATAGGGACCCCAATGGAAGAGCTAGGGGGAAGGAATGAAGGAGCTGAAGGGAACTGCAACCCTATAGGAAAGCAATATCAACTAAGCTGACCATCCAGTACTAAATCACTATATTGGTAACAAACCAATAGACATGGAGGGATCCATGGCTCCAGATTCATATGTAGCAGAGGATGGCCTTATCTAACATCAATGGGAGGGGAGACCCTTGGTCCTGTGAAGGCTTGATGCCCCAGCGTAGCGGGATGTTAGAGGAGTGTGTGACTGGATGGAGAAGTACCCTCATAGCGGCAAGGGGGAAGGGGAAAGGGAAGAAGGGATGGGGAGGTTGTGGAGTGGTAATTACCAGGAAGGCGGATATCATTTGAAATGTAAATGAATAAAATGATTAATTAAAAAGAAAGATACAAAACAGATCAAGCCAGTGTAAAAATGTTTTTCCAGTGAGATTTGTCTAATCAACTCCAGGACACAAAATGTAAAAGAACAATCATAAAATTAATCAAAGAATTCATGGAGTTTAAAGAAAAGAAAAAGTAACAGCTCAATGAAATTAACATCTTAGCCATTCTGATTGGTGTAAGGTAGAATCACAGGATTGTTTTGATTTGCATTTCCCTGATAACTAAGGACTTCAAACATTTCTTTAAGTGATTCTCAGCCATTCAAGATTCCTCTGTCTAAGATTTCTCTGTTTAGCTCTGTACCGTGTTTTACTTGGGTTTTTTTGTTTTTTGGAGTCTAACTTTTTCATTTTGAATATTAGCCCTCTATTGGATATAGGGTCAGTGAAGATCTTTCCCCAGTCTGTACGTGTTTTGTCCTATTGACAGTGTCCTTTGCCTTATAGAAGCTTTCAGTCTCATGAGGGCCCATTTGTCAATTGCTGATCTTAAGAGCCTGAGCCATCAGTGTTCTGTTAAGGAAAATTTCCCCTGTGCCAATGCATTTGAGGCTCTTTCCCACTTTCTCTTCTTTTAGATTCAGTGTATATCATTTTATATTGAGGCCCTTCCTCCACCTGGACTTGAGCTTTGTACAAAGTGTAAATATGGATCAATTTGCATTCTTCTATATGTACTCTGCCAGTTAGACCAGCACCATTTGTTGAATATGCTGTCTCTTTTTTCCACTGCATGCATTTGGCTTCTTTGTCAAAGATCAAGTGTCCATAGGTGTGTGGATTTATTTCTGGGTCTTCAATTCTATTCTATTGATCAGCCTGTTTATCTCTGCACCTATACCGTGCTCGTTTGATCACTATTGCTGTGTAGTACATGTTAAGGTCAGCGATGGTGGTTCCCCCAGAAGTTTTTTTATTGTTGAGAATTGTTTTCAGTATCCTGGATTTTTTTGTTTTAACATATAAAGTTGAAAATTGTTCTTTCCATGTCTATGAAGAACTGTGTTGGAATTTTGATGGGGATTGCATGGAATCTTTAGATTGCTTTTGGTAAGATTACATTTTTACTATGTTAACCTGACTAATCCATGAGCATTGGATATTTTCACCTTCTGAAGTCTTCATTTTTTTCCTCAGGGAGGGAAGAAAGCTCTTGTTATATAGAGCTTTCACTTGCTTGGTTAGGATTACACCAAGATGCTCTAAAAGGTATTGTTTCACTAATTTCTTTCTCATCCCATTTACCACTTATAAAAAGGAAGGCTACTAATTTGTTTGAGTGAGTTTTATATCGAGCCACTTTGACAAATTCTGCTGAGGGTCGAGAAAGAAGAACACTCCTCCATTGCTGGTGGGATTGCAAACTGATACAATCTCTCTGGAAATCAATCCAACAGTTTCTTAGAAAATTGGAAATAGTTCTACCTGAATACCCAGCTATACCATTCCTGTGTATATACACCCAAAAAATGCTCCACCATACCACAATGATACATGTTCCACTATGTTCATAGCAGCCTTATTTGTAATAGCCAGAAGCTGGAAAAAATCCAGATACCCCTTAAACTAAGAATGGATTCAGAAAATGTGCTTCATTTACACAATGTAATACTATTTGGCCATTAAAAACGAGGACAGCATGAATTCTGCAGGCAAATGAATGGAACTAGGAAAAAAATCATCCTGAGAGAGGAAACTCAGACCCTAAATGACATACATGGTATGTACTCAGTGATAAGTGAATATTAGCCAAAAAGTACAGAAAACTCATGATACAACTCACAGATGGGATAAAGCTTAACAAGAAGGAAGGCCCAAGTGTGAACACTTCAATCCCACTTAGAATGGGGAACAAAATAATCATTGGAGGCAGAGGAAGGGAGGGACCTTGGAGGGAAAGAGAGAAGGGAGGGAGAGAGGAAAGGGGAGTGAATCAAATATGGGGGAGACTGGAAAGGAGCCCAGAGGGCCAGGAGAATAAATGGAAATATGCAGCAGTGGGAAGAAAAGGTGTGAAGGGAACATCTAGAAAGTCTCAGAGACGTGAGATGTGAGAGGCTACCAGGACTCAATTCGGATGACCTGAGCCGAAATGCCCAACAGTGGGGAGATAGACCCTGAAGCTATCACCTCCAGCAGGTAGACATGGCCCCTGGTTGAGGGATTGGTTGAGGGATTGAAATGTAAACCATCTTCAAAATTTTTGACCCAGAATTATTCCTGTCTAAAGTAAATGCAGGGACAAAAACGGAGCAGAGACTGAAGGAAAGGCTATCCAGTGACTGGTCCAACTTGGGATCCATCCCATGAGCAGGCATCAAAACCTGACACTATTACTAATGCCATGCTTTGCTCACAGACAGGAGCCAGACATTGCTGTCCTCAGAGTCTCTACCAGCAGCTGACTGAGACAAAAGCAGATACTCACAGCCAACGATTGGGCTGAGGTTAGAAACCTCTATGAAAGAATTAGGGGAATGACTGAAGTAGCGGAAGGGGATTGCAACCCCACAAGAAGAACAACAGTACCAACTAGCCCAGACCCTTCAGAGCTCCCAGAGACTAAGTCACCAACCAAAAGGCATATATGGGCTGGTCCATGGAAAAGATGCACCTAATCCTATAGAAACTTGATGCCCCTGGAGGGGGCAACGTTTGGAATGTAATAAACAAAATAATTAAAGCAAAGAAAGAAAAAATTAAGAAGAAACTTCAGGAATAAAAACACCTGAATAATGTCAAAGAAAACACAGAAATAAAGTTGACAGGAATGTTGAGGACCATCGAGGATCAGAGAATAGGATTCAACAGAGGAACAGGAGTGCTGTTGAGGACTCAAGCTGAAAAGAAGATGGAATCGAAATATGAAAAACTCAACGATAAAACACAAGGACTTAGATAAAATAGAGAATCTAAAGCAAATGAGCAAGAAATACATGTTTTTAAAAAAGATTTGCAGGAAAGGAACATAGAGGAAATACGAGATATTATGAAAAAACTTTGAATTATATGCATAGTTGAGGGAGATGACTTTCCAGTTAATTCTGTGGGCCATATGTTCAACAAGATCATAGAAAAAACCTTCCCCAAAGTAAGGAACGAAGAATCCATACACATGCAAGAAGAAAGAAATATTAGGACTAAAGAAATGAGTGAGTACAGAAAGACTGTGAAAAGAAATGTGAAGCTATAATTAGTAAGCCAGAAAGTACCACTAAGAACAACACCATCACCAAAAGCCATCATAGTAAGAATTATACACACATTTCAACAGAAACTATAAATATCTATGGTATCAACTCTATGATTAAAAGACACTGACTGAATAAATGATCCAGAAACAAAATCCCACCTATTTTTGCATTAAGATGTGCACCACCTTAGAGTAAAAGGAGAGACAAAAGTACTCATATCAAATGGGACCAGGAAACAGGCAGGTGTCACCATCCTGATGTTTGACAAAATAAACATTAATAATAGTCATTGATGGAGATTAAAAAATCAGAAAAGATGAAAAGGAACATCATTCTAATCAACTGAATAGTTAACTAAGAAGATGTTAAAATCCTAAATATATATGCACCAAACATAGGAGTGGCCAATTTCATAAAAAAAATCTATAACTGGACTTAAAGACACAGATAAACATAAATCCATTAATAGTAGGTGATTTCAATACCTCACTTTCTCTATTTTGCAGGTCATTTGGACATAAACTAAACAGAGAAACATCAGAATTTGTATATCAAATGGACTTAACAAATATCTAGAGTGTTCCATCCAAAACCCAAAGAATATGCCTTCTACTCAGCAGCACATGAAAGCGTTCCTAAATTAGAGCATATCCTGGGATATAAAACGAATCTCTACAAATTCAAAAGCCTGAAGTCACTATTTGTATCTTATCTGGCCACAATGCAATAAAGCTTAATAAATACAAAAACTCATAGAGATTAAACAACTTATTACTGGATGATAAATGGATCAAAGAAGTGAAGTGGAAACTTAAAGATTCTTTGGAGAGTTGGTTGTGTATGATGCTTTCCTGGGGCAAACATGTGAAGGAGTGTTTTCCTGAAGTGGACACAGATGAAAGACTAAGGAACGGTTCACTGAAACAGACACAGGAGAAAGGATGTTGTGCTAAAGCAAACACGTGAAAGAAAATCTTAAAAGAACTCCATTCAAATCAGGAGCAAGACAAGGGATGTCCATGATTCCCACTCCTTTTCAGAAATACGCTTGAAATAGCAACTGGAGAAATAAGTCAAGAGAAAGAAATTAAAGAAATACAAATGGGGGAAAAAATCCAACTATCCCTATTTCAGATGGCATACTATATGTTAGAGATCCAATTACTTTTTTCATCCAAAGTTTCAAATTCCTCCACATTCATCCAAAAATAACATGGTCAGGTACTGCATAGCAATAGGCCAAGCTCTGATACCGGTTTATGCATTAGTGAGTTTTCTTTAGCTGTGATAAAATGACCACTGCAACTTCAAGAAGAGTATATTTGGGCATACAGATCCAGAGGACAAGAGTCTATTATGGTCAGGAGGCATGACAGCAAGCAGCAGGCATAGTAGCAGGAGTGGAAAGCTGAGGCCTCACATCTCTAACTGGGAACTGAGACAGAGTGGGGTGGGGGAGGACAGGTTATACTGGAATTGGCACATGGCTTTTCATCTCAAAGCGACCTCCAATGACACACTCCTTCCAGCAAGGCCACATCTCCCAAACCTCATCAGTGCCACCAACTGAGGACCAAGTGTTCAAATGCCCAACACAGTGAGGGACATTTCTCATTCAATTCACCATAATACATTATGTCAAAAATACTTGACAAGATTTTTTTTTTCTTTTTGGTTTTTCGAGATAGGGTTTTTTGGTATAGCCCTGGCTGTCCTGGAACTCACTTTGTAGACCAGGTTGGCCTCCAACTCATAAATCCGCCTGCCTCTGCCTCCTGAGTGCTGGGATTAAAGGCATGCGCCACCACTGCCCAGCTTGACAAGGATTTTTAAAGCAGTCATAACTAAAATTCTCCAAGAAATGATGGCAAACAATTCTACAATAAATGCAATAGAAACTCTCAGTTGATAAATAGGTAACATAAAGAATGCTCAAACAGAGGTTTTTAAACTAAAATTTCAATTAAAAATTTACTTAATATTAGCTTGAAGACACAGTAATAGAAATTCCCAAACTACACAGTTATGAAATGATGAGAAGCAGGTGAACACTCTCAGGATCTGGGGAACAACAGATGATCCAGTGTTCAGCCACTAGACTCCTAACAGTGGAATAAAGGGAGCATTCTGCTTAAGGAAATATTTATACAAATAATGACCTAAAACTTTGAAGTTTGACAAATGTACCCCAGTGTTTCAAAAAATTGAGAGAATCCAAAATAAGCTACATGCAAAGAAATCCATGCCAAGACATCTTAGAATCAAACTTCTGAAAAATAAAGCAAAATAAGGAATTATTGAAAGCAGGAAAAGATGAAGCATTATCCTCAGGAGAAAAATGACCCAAACAGTGCCCTTCTTATCACAAACTATGGAGACAAGGAGGAAATGGCACATTTTACAAATGCTTAAGAATTGCTCAATCCAAAGATAAGCTGAAAGACCGTGCAGATTAGAAGTAAAAAAAAATTGTAAAAACTAGATTCAAAGACAAAACAAGCAGAAAACAGACCCTATGGCAAGCTTCTCTCTTACACTACGATAAGGACACAGTGACAACATAAACATAAAACTTACTTCTAGACACCAAAGTAAAGAGTGTATCGGCATTGAGGATAGTTCCCAAATTTAAATTCTTTGCTCTATATCTGACAAGAATTTTATTTTTCCGTTTCAGGACCTTGTCTCACTCTGGAGCCCAGGCTGGCCTGGAACTCATCGTCTCCCTAGCAACAGCTTCCCACGTGGGATTGAAAGTGTGCACAGCAGAGCAGCTAACAAATATATCTGACATACAGAGTAGGAAAGACGCCATATATCTAATGCTAACAAAATGAAAAAAAAAAATCAAAGCAATGTAGACACCTTCCTTCCTTTTAAACATAGGCTCAATGCAGTTAATGTTTTTACTTTGCCAAATAGCTCTGAGTTGCAGCACAATTCCAATCAAAGTTCCTGATTCTCTTACTACAGGATTTGTGTTTTCAAAGGCTTTTTTTTTTCATAGTTAGATCTATGGCAAGACAAAACAATTCTGAAGAATCCAGTTGATGACTACCCCTGAGTTTAGCATGTTTTAGAAAGCAGCAACATTTTGACCATATGGTGTTTGTGAAATTCAGGTACTGAAATGAATAGAATAAAAAGAGTCTTGTACTAGGTACAGAGAAATATAATGAACTGATAATGAACAGTTCAATGGTAATTTCTTGGTACTATTGGACATATATGTACCACAAAACAAACTTAGGTCTATAATATTTATCTTATACAAAGGGTAGCTCTAAATGCAAAATAGAGCCAAATAGAAAAGAAAAAATTATAAAACTTTAAAAATATGGGATAAAATGTAGGTCAGAGAAATAATGCCTAGATATATTATCAAAGCCATGGTACATAAAAATAAAATAATTCAGATTTTATTAAAATTTGCTATGTCCAACACCCTAAGGAGAAGGCATCTATAGAATAAGAAAAAATATTTAAAAAATAAAGAAATTACTTTAAAATCACATGTGATTAAGGATTTGTGTACCATATATGTAACAAAAACTTCTAAAGCTTATCCGTAAGAATTATTGTTGAATTTGCTCAGTCTTAGTTAGGCTTATTATTGTTATGATGAAACACCATGACTAAAAACAACTTGGGGAAAAAGGTTTTATTTGGCTTATGCTTCCACGTCTCTGTTCATTATTAAAGGAAGCCGGGATGGGAACTCACATCAAACAGGTCGGAACCTAGAGGCGAGCTAATCCACAGGCCAGGAAGGATGCTGCTTACTGGCTTGTTTCCCATGACTTGCTCAGTGTGCTTTCTTATAGAACCCAGGACCACCAACCCAGGGATGGCAACACCCAAAGTGAGTTGAGCCCTGCCCCATCACTCACTATTAACAAAATGTTCCACAGGCTTGCCTACAGTGGGATCTTATGGAGGTATTTTCTCAACTGAGGCTCCATCATCTCTGATGATTCTTCCTTATGTCAAGTTGACATAAAATAGGCAGCACAGTAACAAACCAGATTTATAAAATAGGCAATAGTCTTGACAGGCTGTTCATCAAAGATAAGAACACAAAACATAAGAATATAATACATGAGGGGTCTAACGCTGAGGAGATGGCTCACAGGGTAAGAGCATATGCCCAAGGACGCCTGGCAAGCTGGGTTCAGATCCTGGGAACCCCAGTAAAAGCTGGAAGCCCGGGCAAGTGTCTGTGATCCCAGTACTCTTATTGTACAATGGCACGTATTTTCACAAAAACACTCGACATCAGCTTCAACACTTTTCAGATTTGATATTTTGATTTATAATAGTCACTACTGAGAATATTTCTCAGTACAACATGCCAGAAATATGTTTTGGAACATCTAGGTAATTAAATTCTGTTCTAATCTCAAGCCAAACTCTATTTAATGACTTTTTTAATGAAGCAAATCAACAACTCAAAAGAGCAGTTTTTAAAACTACTCAAGAAGAAAAGAATCTAAAACAAATACTAAATATTAAAATGCTAAAAGTGTTTGTTTTCCACAATAAAGAGCATACAGTCCTGGATGTACATTAAATCACTGCACTGTTTAACATGCAATAGTTCAATTTTGTTAGTTTACTTTGACATAAGGTTTCTGTATGCAGTCCTGGCCGGCCCAGAAATGACTACATAGACCAGGCTTGCTGCAAACCTCCGGCTTCTGCCTCCCAAGTGCTGGAACAACACTCCGATCCATCATGCATGTGCTCTTCACCATTCTTTGTGAAAAATAATTTACTATTTTTTTATTAAGTAAAATCTTACTGGAAAAATAACCATAACATAATTGGCTATTTACACTCACGAATTTAAACAGAGTTCCCAGGAAGTTCGTGATGGTTTAACAAGGACTCGGATTTCCTTCAGAGAGCTGTTTATGGTGTAACAACTCTGTGGAGTAAATGGATTAGGCTTTTGAGAGTTCCCCAATGGCCTTTGGATGGATTCTTTACATTTTCTCTTATTTCATTAATGATTAAAATATTCCCTAAATATATCTTTTTTCCAATACAATATTTTATTGATTATTTGAGAGTTTCACATAATGCACCCCAATCACACTCACTTCCCAGTCCACCCCAGTGTGCCCCCAACCATTCTGGCTTCCCCCCAACCAAAAAACAAACAAAACCAAAAAACGAAATAAAAAGCATCCAATTTGTGTTGCCTATATACTCACCGGAGCATGGGCAAACTTCTGGTGGCCTGAGTCCTACCAACCCACACCCTTGTCAGAAGCCATTAATAATGAGAGCTACACTTCACCATCCTGTCCTTATCATAGTAAGTACCAACCCACACCCTTGTCAGAAGCCATTAATAATGAGAGCTACACTTCACCATCCTGTCCTTATCATAGTAAGAGTTTTCTTCCATGGCTTCCCGTCTCGGCTGTTACTTTTTTTTTTTTTTTTTTTTTTTTTTTTTTTTTTTTTTTTTTTTGGAGGAGGAGGTGCAGTTGTCATAGACGCCTTCTATGTCCCCATTTCTCAACTGTGATTCTGGAGTCATCAATGCTACCAAAGAAGTAGCTTCCTTGCCTTTGACAGTCAGAGGGAAGATGGATAATGGAGATGGATAATGGACTTCCACATGATTTCTGGCAATAGCATGAACCATGAACATCCACATGGTCTCCATATCAGCATATGCCACGGACCTCAGAAGGGTCTCTGGTGGCAGGATCAGTGATGGACATCAAAATGGCACCCTGTTGCAACAAACCTCAAACACCATTGTCGCCCTCAGTGGGAGTCCGGGACAAAGATATTAACATGGCCTCCTCCAGGGCAACATGGACCACAGACACCAATATGGCCCACAATGGCAGTCCATGGATCAACATGGCTTGAGGTGGCAGCCCAGACCAAAAAGATCTGCCTGGACCATGATGGCAACACAGTTCACAGGCCTTAACATGACCTCAGTGGCAGCATTGGCCACTTACACAAACACGAGCCCTGGTTATAGCACAGCCCATGAGCATGAACATGGCTTCAGGCAGTGGCACAGCCCAGAGACATCCACATAGCCTTCAGTGGTAACATGGGCCACAGACATCAATAAGGCCCCCACCTTGTTGGTCCTAAGGCAGTAGGACCAAGGATAAGAACCCTTATACCCTTAGAGTTAACATCTATCTACCTGAATTTTCTCGAGTAGCTTAACTCTAACAGCTAGTTAAAGTAGGTCTTTCATTTAACTTAATTCATAAAAGATTAATGCAGTACTGGTACATGCTAAGATATGGATGAGCTTTGGAAATATAACATTTAGTAAAATAATGTGGCTACAAAGATTATATGAAAACTTGAGCATAGGAAAATCTACAGAGAATATTATGTAGCTGCCTAGGGCTGGAAAAGTAGATGGAAGGGTGGGTTATATAGGCTAGAGGTAATAAAGATGTTCTAAAAATAACAGTAACTATAGGCAGTGTAGAAACCTTTGAATAGGCTTTGAATTATATGTAATATGGGAGAATTATATGGCTGATGAATTATATTTCAATAAAGCTATTTAAAATCATCAAGAAATGTTTGAACCAAAGAATTTATGTAGCCTGTAAAGCAAGTTTCATGTAAGAGACTTAGTTATTAGCATTTAATCTTCAGCTATAATAGAAAGAAACTGTACTTTAGGAGGTAAATGAGAATATACATTTAAATCTGACATGGTAATTTCCTCAAAAGTTTATCATTATATAGAAAAGAATCAAGAGTTATACAGATTATAAATAAAGAAGCTTTCTGCTTACAGCTAAGAATAATCAATGACATTTAAGTATAATATGCCATATGATGTGAAATTGCACCAAACTAAACAATATCATAAACAACTGACTTAAAAACTTTACAATTCATATGTCAAAAATTCACTCTAAATGAAAAACCTAGTTAAGTAAAAGAAGAGGCTAATTATATTGGTATAATCTTTCTTTTGTCTCAAAATAAAACAAGACAAAAAAAATGTTCCTTCTTTGCCAAGCTGGATGTAATAGCCCTCGAATTATAAGATCAAGCAAGCAAACTGTGTGTTTTCTAAAATATGAGTATCCTTCATCAAGTTTTATACTTAGGGCAGCTAAAAGACCTATGTACAGGATCAGCATTAAACCCAAAGGACAGGTAGTGCAAGGCAAGAAAGAGAGCAATTCCCTCGTGTCTTCTGCAGGTCACTACCAAGGACCATGTTAGCAGATCCACACCAGACCCTTAACAGGCAGTTCTGATGCTACCAGTAATTAGCTTGGACAGCTCTGGCTCCAAGAGTAGCAGCAAGGCTACACCATAATGAGCTCAGCTGGGATTAGCAGGACAGGGCAGGGAACCAAGAGAGCTCAGGCATTCTGCATTGCGTATATATCTAGGAGATCAAACAAGGATGGCTGGCTAGGTTATCCCCTCTCCACCTCATTCCAAAAACGAAGCAAGGCAGTGTCTAAAATACAGGCTAATGAAGAACGACACCCTCCACAGATGAGAGCCACATTAATTAACACAATCCCTAGATCATATTATACAGTTTCTGTTAGAGCTAGCAAATGTGCAACTTGTTATTATATGATTTTATAATATATATATATATATATATATATATATATATATATATATATATATATATATAATTAGTATATACACATAAATATATATGGTCTTATTTATAAATCTTAGATAATTTCATTTTCAAGTTTTCAAATGTGCTTCTTTAATAGACTCTGAGTAACAAAAATAAATCTCAGATTATTTATACAATTTTGTTAAAAAGAAACTCACTTTTGAACCATCAACTCCTGGTTTTCTCTTTTGAAATATGCCAGTTCGTTCCACACAGCATCTGAGTCTTCTTGTCGAAGCTGGTGAGGCTCTGCTCGCTTCATTTGTCTGGATTCAGCCCTATTTTTAAAGTAAGAAACTGCATATTGAAAGTGGTATAAAAGTTTATTTATACATTCCTAAAAATGCATAAGTATCTATGAATTGAGCTCAAATATCAATTACTAATTTAATTTTACTACTTTTTAGATGACTTTCCTAATACCTAAGCATGTAAAAGCTAAAGTCCTATATCATAATTTCCTAATGCGAAATTGCTACCATGAAAAGCAAACTTTTAAGCAGACATATGATATTAATAAACCTAGGGGTTTATTTCTCTCATTTATTCTAGTATAATGGTAATAAAACATACACTGTAGGATTGTAAGTCTACACAAAGAGACCACAGCAATTGATTCATGTAGAATTTGCCGACATCTGATCTGCATGTGGTAAAGATGCCCTATTACAGACGCATTATTAATGGTGACTGTGTCAAAAACAGATTGTGGTCATGTAGCTACACTGCAAGCTGGGTGAGCAGAGGTTAACACTAGGGTAGGCTGCTTCATCACTGATTTCTGAGACATGATGAGAACCATTTCCCATTCATCAAAGGAAGAGGGTAGAAGTGACAATTATCTACCAGCGAGGCCAAATGCCCTTTAGTTTCATTTTCTGTACATGAAATGAACTTCACTTTTAGTTTCTAAAAGTGCTGTACTGGCCGATTTAGAAACTACTTCGCTACAAAACAGACCAAAGTGTATCATCAACAGCGCCCTAAAGGATCCATCTCAAAGTGGGAGGGAAGTAGATTTGCTCTACTCATCCAGTCCTTTGCCCTCTGTTGATACTGTTACCAGGGGAGCACCTTACGACTAACCAAGATCTGAACACCTGTTCAGGGCAATTGAACTGAGACTGCCAATTCATTCAGATAAGCTGAAGTTTAAAAAACTGATGGATAGTAAAGATCTTCAAATCGCAGACTAGGTGGAAATAGTTTTAAGATGGTTAACTATACACGTATTTTCATATTTCTACTGTCTTTCCATTAAAATGTAAATACTATGGGGGTTATAAAATTTTAACACCAGTATTTTATTTATTTAAAAGAAGTTCTTCAATAATACACATATTAACTGGGTTTCCTTTGAATTATAGACATTTATTAAGCTATTCTATTGATAGTAAAGACACATACTATTCATAATCACCTTCTGCTGGTGACATCTGTAAATGATAGGAAATCTATAGTTATGGCTAACACAGTTTTCTGTTTTCATTGGTTATGTTCTCTCCTAAAATAGTCACAGTAAAGATTTGACTACCAAATAATTTCTCTAAAACTAAACAAAAGCCATTAAAACACCTATATAATGCTCTCCATTCCATTTAATATTTAGGGAGATGCCTTTATGAGCTATGTAACTCACATGCCACTGTCTTCTTCCCACTGTTTTAATTGCTCTTTTACTGCCCTGTAGTTGGTGTGTAACATCTGTAGTCTCTCCTTGCGTTTTTCATGGGCATCTCTTAGCTCATCATTTTCTTGGCTCTATAGAACACACAAAGCAAGTATACACTTATGAAATACTACTATATAATGCTCCTAAAATTACTCATCTAGGGATGACTGGAAGGAAGGCCACGTGAAATGCTGAGTGCACTTATAACACTTACTTAAGCCAAAACCATTTTTTCCCTCTAGTCAAAGAACAAATTTTTTGTGTACTTTACATAGTTTGTAGACATACAAATATTCATACACTTATTTTAGAAATATTTATATTTTTCTGTAGTAACAACACAATGATTTATCCATGCATGTATGAAAATTATTTTATGAAAATATGAGGACATTAATCATAGTAAGATCAATTCTTAAGGCCAATGATCCACAGTCAGCTATTGGATGGAACACAGGGCCCCCAATGGAGGAGCTAGAGAAAGTACCCAAGGAGTTGTGGGGGGCTGCAACCCTGTACGTGCAACAACAATATGAACTAACCAGTACCCCCTGCATATGAGTCTCTAGCTGCATATGTAGCAGAAGATGGCCTAATCAGCCATCATTGGGAAGAGAGGCCCCTTGGTCTTGCAAACTTTATATGACCCAGCACAGGGGAAGGCCAGGGCCAAGTAGTGGGAGTGGGTGGGTAGGGGAGCAGGGGCAGGGGTGGGGTATAGGGAACTTTCAGGATAACATTTGTAATGCAAATAAAGAAAATAATAATAATAAAAAAAAGAGAGACAAACACTTCCTAACAAGATCATGCCACTTTCCCAAGAAAAAAACACTTGGCATTTACATTATTAAATAGGATTCAGTAATTAAATATTTAGAAAGTGTAAAAAAAAAAAAAAAAGGCCAATGATCCACAATTTATATGTAATAAAGCATAGGAATTTCACAAAGGGAAGAAACCAAGGACAGACTTATGCTATAAACAGTATAATTTAATGTTAGGTTCTACCATGAAGGCTGGAAGGGGAAAAATAAGCTTACTAGTTTTGAAGCATAGCAAATGAGGGAACTACTGATTAGATATAGTCATATCACAAAGGCCAATCTGCTAGTCTTTGGAATTATATTCATGTTACTACTGCCCTAATTATGAACTATGTTTCTCACACTAAAACAAGTGACTTCCTCAGTTTTTGTTCCCCATGAGATACTCAACTGGGAGGGAAAAAAATCTCTCCAGGGATAGGAGAGATTGCACAGTTGTTAGGAGTGTATGCACCCACATGGAAACTCATAACCATCTGCAACTCCAGTTCTATAGGATCTAACATTTCTGTCTGACCTTCATGGGTACCAGACACAGACACACAGACACACAGACACACAGACACACACAGACACACACACACACACACACACACACACACACAGGGAGGGACGGACGGAGGAGAAAGAGAGAGAAAAATATTCATACTCATCAAATAAAGTATGAACCTTTAAACCACACTCATATTATTGTATGATAAACCTCTACAATAAATTTCTAGAAGAAACAGGTTTTCTCTTGCTTACAACAATGTAAAATGAGTAGGCATTCCACACTTAAGATTTGAATTACATTCCAACAGATTTTTCTATTAGCTGAATAATCTTACAAACACAACTAAATTCAACTTTTTTTTTTTTTTTTAACAAAAACAGACTAGGAAACAAAGGCTTACAGACAGAAGCCTGGCAGAGGGCTTTCCCTAGAGCAATGCAGAGCCAAAGTGAGCATCTCTTATCATCCTTTTTCCAGGTATTAACAGTGATGCCTTTATCCTTTAGTATTCATTATTTTCTTGGCCACTTACCTCTCATCTAAATTGGAAGATAATATTTACAGTTTGTATTATTTTACCTCAATTCTATCTCATGAGTATGAATACTTTATCACTCTGCATTATTATACTTTGAGTAGAATTCTCCTAAGTGGCTATCAAAAGTATTGGTATGTTCATACCAAGAAGTGTTTTATATCACATATATAGAAATTTTTGATAAAGAAAAATAACATACAAAATGTCAATGCTTTCCTGGAATGCTCAGAAAAAAACTATTATCTAACAGAATTTTAGAATATTTTCAGATAATTGCTGCAACTTTGTTAAAAGGAAGCTTATTTTAATACCTAAAATAGCCATTAAAATTTTGAGATACTTATTTTAATTTTGTGGCAGACATTTAAATTTAGTGTGTATTGGATTCTTCATCTTTAAAATAGGATATATATATATATATATATATATATATATATATACATATATATATGTATATATATACACATATATATATTATAGGACACAAAGAATGAATTAAAACTTGAATTTTTCATACTACATCTACTAAACAAACTAAATATCAGTCTCTTAACATGGTATGTTAGAAATTTCTTAATAAATTTCCTATAAGAAATTACCTATAAGAAATGTTTACAAGAGAATAAGGTCAAAATATTTCTCAAAACCTGAATTATGTAAAAATCTTATGCAAGAGCTTGCTTTAATTATTCTTCACAAGATCAAATTTACCCAATAATCTCTTATTTTACAATTAATATTTGAAAGCGTCTTGTAAGTATTTTGCTTTTCCATGGTAATTAATGTCTGTAGCTCTATAGGATAAGAAATTATTATAGGAAACCAATGAACTTCATTTTAATTTTATTTGCTCCAGTGCTTATGTAACATTTATAAAGTTCTTAAAATTTAACCTATTAAAATAGGGGACTCATATTAAGGTTTATAATCAATATAATGTTAATATTTAAATATACTTTCATACACATATGTGATGCTATAGAATACATTTGTTTTCCTTTAGAAATAGAATTAAAGTATAAAATATAACATAATATAGACTTTAAAATATAACTATAAGATACATTTTATTTTTCCCTGTTTCAATACACTAAAACAGATAAAATCTAAGTTTATATGGTTACCTCTAAAGAAACAATGAAAATAAATAGCCAAAGATGCTTTATAACCTCAAATATAGAAGTTTTACATTGAACCCTAATTCTTTAAGTCCTATTCCACATATAATAGTGAAAATAAAGATGATAGCCTTTTATCAGAGGTATTTTGCCACAACAATTCATACTACAAAATCAAGTATAAGAAATGATATATTTTATGTTACTAATTACCAAATCATCCTAAAAGGCACACAAATATTTTAAGAGTAGTCATGAATTAGAGCTATTCATTAGATCATTCTATAAAACTTTTACTAAATACTTTCTTTACGCTTTGTTTTGAAATGGCTAGGGACACTGTAACATTAGAAAACAGAAACTACATAAACTGTATTAAGTGAAGTTCCTCAATGATATTTGCATATTCTATTCTTCTCTTTTTTTTTTTTTATTTCATAAGAACAGTAGAGATTCTTAATCTATTCTTCTGGTTAGGCTAAAGGCTCCTTGGTGAGATAAGATGAATTAGAAACATAAAATCTGTTCAAAAAGCAGTGATTTCAGACACATGTTAAGGGAAGTTGGCAAAATGAATATTTTTCCTTTGCTTTTTTTTTTGCAGATTCATTTTTTGTTTTCTTATTTTTTATTTTCATTTATTTATTTATTTATTTATTTTGCAGTCCAGTCACTGCCCTCCTCCTGGTCCACCCTCTCACTGTTCCTCATCCCAGACTATTCCCCTCTTCCCCCTTCAAGAGAATATCCCTCTACTCCAAACAAGGTCTCCCAACTTTCTGGTGCCTCATGTCTTTCAAGGGTTAGGCACCTCTTCTCCAGACCCTGCAGTCCTCTGTTGTACATGTGCCAGGACCTCAGAACAGCCAGTGTATGCTGCCTAGTTGGTGGCTCACTGTCCTAGAGATCTCAGGGGTACAGGTTAGTTGAGACTGCTGGTCTTCCTATGGGGTCGCCCTCCTCATCAGCTTCTTCCAGTCTTTGCCTAATGCAATCCCTGGGTCCCTGACTTCAGTCCAATAGTTGAGTGTAAGTATCTGCATCTGACACTTTCAGCTGTTTGTTGGGAGTCTCAGAGGGCAGCCATGCTAGTCACTTGTCTGTAAGCACACCATAGCATCAGTATTAGTGTCAGGCCTTGGAGTCTCCCCTTGAGATGGATCCCAATTTGAGCCTGGCACTGGACTGCCTTTCTCTCAGCCACTTCTCCATTTTTGTCCCTGCAGTTGTTTTAGACAGGAACAATTGTTGGTCATAGTTTTTGACTGTGGGATGGCAACCACATCCCTTCACTTGATGCCCTGTCATTCTACTAGAAGTGGACTCTACGAGGTCTCTCTCCCCATGGTTGGACATTTCATCTAAGGACCCTCCCTTTGAGTCCTGAGAGTTTCTAACCTCCTGAGTGTCTGGTACATTCCAGAGGGTCCCCCCACCTCCCACCCCCACCCCCACTCCTGAGGTTGCATATTTCCATTCATTCTTCGGGCCCTCAGGGATTCTCTCCTGTCTCCCTCTGCCCCATACCTGATCACGTTTCTTTGAAAATTCTATGCATGTTAGATGGATACTGAAGAAGGTGACTTGGAAATAGAAATAAAAAAGAATAATCCAATCTTAGCAGAAGCATATTATCCATAATCTCAACAATGAAAGACACCAAACTCTCTGCCAGGTTGGAGAGGGTACACATGAGGTACAGTTAGGGTTGGAGAGGGTACACACGAGGTACAGTTAGGGTTGGAGAGGGTACACACGAGGTACAGTTAGGGTTGGAGAGGGTACACANACGAGGTACAGTTAGGGTTGGAGAGGGTACACACGAGGTACAGTTAGGGTTGGAGAGGGTACACACGAGGTACAGTTAGGGTTGGAGAGGGTACATACGAGGTGCAGTTAGGGTTGGAGTTAACAGGGTGAAACGGATTCCATCTACAGGTCAGTTCCTCTGCAGTCTGGACGCAGTATAGGACAGAGCTTGGTAAGCTGATCTTATAGCTTTCATAGGTGTCAGTCAAGTCAGCTTTCATGGACAGAGCTTCTCAGCCCATCTGAGGTTTTCTGCTCATTGGAGTTTCAAGACATGTGTTCAATACATTTCATTCATATTGACCCCTCCTTCCCTCCCCTAACTTCTCCCTGATTCCTTGCTTCATGCCCCTTTCCAACTTTATGTTTTCTCTCTTCTATCTATAATAACCCAGTGACTCAAAAAATTAATGAATCTCCAAAGAATGCATTATGGATACTTAATTTTATTAAAATGTATAAATTCCATATGTATTAGGACTATGATAATATACATATAAGTTTTATGTCCTAGTCAGCATTAGTTGCCAACTTGACCCAGCTTAGAGACATGTAAAAGGAAAATCTTGATTGAAGAATTGCCTAGGACAGTTAAGGCCTGTGGGCAAGTCTGTGGAGGATTATCTTGATTCACAACTGATATAAGAAGGATCAGCCCACTGTAGGTTGTGCCACCACTAGGCAAATTGTCTTGAACTACAAAAAGAAAACTAGCTACATAAGAGCCTGTAAGCTAGTCAGCAAATAGCTGTCCTTCACAGATTCTGCTCCAGGTTCCTACCTTGATGCCCCTCACTGATGGACTTGGTGTGAATGTGTCTTCATAGGTTGATAGACTGATAAAAACTCTTCACTGAATACAGATTTTTTGTTATTGTTGTTGTTTATTTGATACCTGAATTACAATTTCCCTTGGCCTAACATTAACACTCAAAAAGCCTCCTTAACCACCCCAGAGTCTGACATAATACCCTGATCAACAGTAAAGAATTTTTGCAATGTATTAACAAAAACCCATTCTCTACCAAAGGGCTAAGAGTGCAATCAGGTAACATTTGAGACCTGGATTGAGATTCCTTTGCCTGCTATAATTGACCATACACGGTCCCTATAAATGTATTTTTTAAATACTCTAACTTATAACTTTCTCTCTTCTGCTACTATAAAAACTCCATGAAACTATTACCTCATTGGGGGATTTGTATTTGTAAATATATGTTTCCAAGCTATGATCACTCAAAGGCCATGACAAAATTTCAACACACACATACACGTACATACACACACACACTCACACATATGGGTAATAGCCTAAAAACCAAGAAGTCAGAACAAAATATTTTAAAATGCAGATAGTTTTATAAATCAACCTTCTTCCACTTATTCCTCCAAAATAAAAAATAAAAAACTATGTTGTATCCTAATCCTGATGTATCAGAATATGATTTTTTCAGACAGGATTTATATGAAAGTAATCAAATAAAAATGAGGTCATTGTGTGGACCCTAATCTAATATACTTCTAGAATGGTAAAATTCAGACACAGGGAGAAAGGCATGTATAAAAGACAATGTGAAGACATGGGGGATCGACCTATAAGGCAAGGGATAGCTAAGCAACAAAAATGAGGAGGAAGAAATAGGACTGACACTCAGCAATCAGAGGGACTGGTCTGGCTGACACCTTGCTATTAGACTGCTCTTAGACTGGTCTGAAACCCCATGACAAGACATTTCTAATCCTAAGCCACCCGTTTGGGGTGATGCCTTACAGAAGTCCTGGTAAAACAAACACACTCATTCTACTGTTACTAATTCTATTTGCAGTGTTGGCGATAGAAGCCCAAACCTCATACATACTGCTCCAGCACTCTCCCACTGAGCAGTGTACCCCAAGCTTCCTGTGGAGAAGCTAGCCTCTACCATGAGTCATCAAGACGGCAGGGAGTCAGAGTGACTACAGTGCTTGAGGTCTGACCTAGGTGACAGAGGAGGATCAGATCCGTCTTGTTTTGTTTCATTGGCTTGTGTTTGTCTGTTTTCCCATGAAGACTGTGAGACTGAACTGCGGGGGCTTAGAAGGAGGGAGGGTGCTCCTTCTTACTCACAGTCTTATACTGCCTGCAGAAGGTGGGCCCCAGATGGGCCGCCTCCCCTCCATGGGTAGGAACTGGTACCCTAAAGGAATCTCTTTTCTGTGTTAGGTACAAATCTCTGATACTGTGTTAGTAGCAAAAGAATACACTAATCAGTGATTAAAATATATATCATTCCTCAATCTCTTGAAAACCTCAATTTTAAAAAACCAAGATTTCCCTCCCTGCTTGCCCATCTCTGAGATGGGACTCTGATCGTCCCTTGTCTTTGGACGCGAACTGAGGGTTAAACATGACCTTACACAGTGAGCTCTGGTTCTACAGCCGTAGCACTCAGACTGGAACTATTTGGATCTGTTAGACCTCAAGTCAATAACTACAGACCTAGAACTTCTCAGCTTCTGTTACTGGGTGAGTCAATGACAATTTAATGTAAATAATCCTATATGAAAATAGAATATGAATCAATATATATGAGTATATATGTGTGTGTGCGCACATACACACACATGTATACACCTACATATATTAACTACACTATAAAAAACTATAACTAATAACTAACAACATCCTGTCATAAATATAACTTAGAATTTATTTGCTCTCAAAGGCAAAGCAATAAGGTATATTCTTCTTAAAGTGAGCAGAGAAGGAATTTAAATACATGTTCTGCAATTAATTCAGCTGAAATAGAAAACATAATACATAAAATATTTATTTGATATTTTCATTGGGTTTGCATTTGTCTGTTTCAGTTTGGCATGCTTGGAGATTGAAATAAAGGCTGTGCATGTATTAGGTAAGTGTTCCACCACTGGGCTACATACTAAGCTCTACCTGGTTCTCACGTAAAAGCACCTGATGCGTAGTCTTCATTGTCAAATTCATTAGGGTTAGGGTCACCTAGGAGACAGTCCTCTTGGTGTGTCTGTGAGGAGGTGGTTTTCAGCTAAGAGGGAAGCTACACTCTGAATGAAGCGGAACCACCAACCTCGGATGGAGTCTCAGACTAACGCTCGCTCCATGGTCAGTGTTGCTTCTATAAAGTCATTACCTAATACAGCGTCTGTAAGTGACCTCAGTGAGGTGAGTATGATGTTTAACCCAATTTAGTCTTAAAGCATTTATCATATAGAATGAACAGAAAATTCCTTTTTTCACCATGTATAGTGTTGTACTTTTGTGTCTAAACTAATGTAAGAAATTTATTCCCAATTTTATTTGAAATTAATGAGTACATATTTTTTAAATAGTAAAATTTCCCCCACTTTATGTTCCTAAGAAATCTGTTTTAAAGACTGTACGTTTTTACATAATAGTTAAAATCAGAAAGAAAAATCAGCAAGCAGTAATTTGTGAACTATATACTTGTTCTGTTTACATTTATTTTTGAGTGCTTATGATTAAAGAACTGGTTTAAAGTTCACCTTTAGCTGTAGCGTCTTCTCCAAGTTTTCAATCTTTCTTTCAGCCTTTTTAAGCTTCCTTAGCTCCTCGGAGTCCATGAAACAGCTCTTTGGGGACAAAGACCTTGAACGTTTCACAGGTGGTTCCTCGAGAATAAAACAAGGACATGGTTGAACTGGCTGAAACACTGGATTATGAAAGACATGCAAAATTAAAGAACAAGTAATTTTGAATACTAATAATGAATTATAAAAAAAAAGTCCTGCATGGAATACCCAAGAAATAACAAGCGAAATTACCACAGTGCTACAGCTAAAGGTTTCTCTGTGACTCGTTAATGAGAATATTCATTTACATTTACATTGTTTCTTTCAGAATAATGATGTCCCATTAGGGAAGACTAAAGGGTTATAGACTCAGAAATGCAAGAAACCTCATTACAAAGGAGGGGATAGAGGCTGGTCTAATTGCTCTATAAGGGTCCAAGGTTACACTTGATAGGACAACCAGAAACAAGAGGGAAAGGATTTTTTCCCCTTTGAAATAGTTTAACACACTGTGAAGTTGAAGGAACAATATGCTTGAGGAATATAAATACAACAGACAGTAGATCTTATACCATAATGACCATATGGTCATTAACTGTAATGTGGCTAACTGGAGACAAGAATGTGTGTTTATATTATGTAGCGCCATATACCAATCTGGAGACAGAATGCAGGAAAATGACTATAAACCTGGGCAGCAGTATTCCCCTTTTATGCATGTCCATACAAAATAGAAAAAAAAAATATGTCTGAAACACGCCTCTCCTTCCTTTTCTTGGCTTTGGAGATCAAAACAGTATATATTCAAACTTGAGCAGAACAGCAAACAGCCAAATGTGGGATTTTAACCTTATGAATGTTTCCTTTCACTAACATAGGGCTTGAGAAACTACTAAAGAATGAGAAGAGTTGCAAAGGGCAGTCGTGATATTGTGATAAATGAACAAAAGCCACACGTCTGGAAAATACTATCAATATTATAGGGCACAGGTAAGAATGCCATGGCTCCACCCATCAGTCTCATTGAAAATGTTTCCTTTATTAGGGCAGCTTGTTCTAATCATTAAAAAAACTGGAAGGAAACTGGAACCCCAAACTAACATCCTCAACACAGGGTCTGTGCTTTCATGAAACACAACTCATGTAATAGGTGTGAGGAAAAAAGTCTAAAATGCCTTCCTTTTAGGGAAAAGGCTACTTCAGCCTTTCTATGCTATTTCTATAATATGTAGATATTTCTATAGATATCAAAATATTCTATAGTATATTCTGCTACATAACATAGTAAGTGTATACCAAAAAAAGAAAGAAAAAGAAAAACAGAGAATGGAAAAAGAAATATGCCGTGTAAAATTTGTTGTTTTATCTTTATCACTATCCATCCTTTAAATCTCAAAAAGAAAGAAAGAAAGAAAGAAAGAAAGAAAGAAAGAAAGAAAGAAAGAAAGAAAGAAAGAAAGAAAAGAAAGAAAGACCAAAAACAAATTAAGGTTGGAATATTTTAGTACTTGATATTCCAATGTCCTGTACTTTACATATAATACAGAAACAAAAATGGATTATAACATATATTTTCATTTAATTAAAATTAGGAAGTTAATTAACTACATCTTAATATAAACTCTATTAGGTAGTTGAGGAATCCTTAACAAAATAATTAAAGATTTTAGTTTCAGTATATATATGTATATATGGAAATAAATGCATGCTTCTCATTGCTTCCTGACTCCTCCCTTGCCTTGCCAGCCCCTTCCTGACAAGGATTAAGATGATAAAGATCTCCACCTTGTGTCTTCCTTCAGTCCTCTTCTCTGAGAAATCCTGGTCACAAGTTCTATTCTCCATCAATTTTTCATTTGCCACTTTCAGCTTCTTCTGTAAATATTCAATTTCAGACTTCTGTGAGATCATCAATGTTTCCAAGGTTGATAACGGTGTCTGTTAAGAAAACAGTCTTTTAACACTTAAATATAAAAACTTGTTTATGATCTTTTATATCATCTACAAATATGGGTATATTATTATTATGCCATATAAATTATAAACATCCTTGGAAAAAAATCACTTTAGCAGCATACTATAAGCTGTAAGAGGTTAGAACCAAGTCCAGGCATTATATACACAAGGCCCTGGGAGAGATTCCAAGACCAAAAAAAACAAAAAACAAAAAACAAAAAACAACCTTCCTTTTATATAAACTATATCATTCTAATAGAGTATCATTTTAACTCTAAAACACCAAGAGTCTATACAAATGTATAGATGGTGATATAGTGTTAACATACATATTTAAAAGTACAAACCTTTACATTGAGGCTCCATGCCACAAGCCTACATCTATAAATATATGAATCAGTTATTATGAGCTCACGAGACAGACAGGCATCCCTACACTGACCATTCCTTTTACCATCTGAACATCAGGAGTCCCACGGGAGCACGAAGAGGAACCTAGGGGAAGGAGAGTGCCACTACCATGGAGACTTTACAGCCTATGGAGTACCAATAATGGCACATCAAAAATTCTGAGTCAATACACTGTTGAAGATTCTCTTTAGAGATCTGTTCATATCTTATAAACAGTTAGTGTTTAGTCCCAAATTTTAGTAATGGGAACCACAGGTAACCTGCTTATGAAAACAATCTTTCTGTGATATTCTACCATTCTCCCTGAATGACTTGAGACCAAAAATTCATGTACAAATACTTCTCCAACTTAATCACTTGCTTTCCAAATGATGAATATTGAATCATTATGAAAGTGTTTTCACAGATTTTACCTTTTTAAAGGATTTGCATATATATTATTTGTGTCTGAGTGTATGTATAAGTACCACATACGCAGAGGAGCCATGGGAATGTTGGGTTAGAACATCTGATACCATGAGTCTGTAATCATGGGTGATGTGGACCATGCTGGGAACTAAATCCAGGTACTCTGCAAAAGCAGCAAGCGTCTGAATCCCTGAGCCATTTCTCCAGCCCATTATTGTTGATTTAATCACACCAATATGCCAAATCCTAGAATGTAAATATTATCAATATGGATCCAATAGCCTTGAAAATATTTTTCCTTCAAAATTATGCACAGGCCCATCCATCCCAAATGATATTACCAAACCTTTGACAACTTATAAATGCAATTATGTACATGTGTGCATATAATTTATGTGTATATCTGTTATGTACGTTCTGAACAAAGGTAATACCATTTTATTCTTATTTCTGTTTTCATTTTTAGTAGAATAAGAAAAAAAATCCATAGTCCTAACATATGATTTGGGGATGAGAGAACTATTTTACTTGTATGCCTTTATTTTTAGGAATCCTTTGCATTTAAATCACCTGATTAATGTCTAGGAGGTTAAATGTCTATGGGGGTTAATTTACCATACTGCAAATACTTCCTTCAGAGGGGTTTGTCTTGTACTGCCAAGATCACACATCATTTTATTTTGAATACTAAATCAGTGTTCAAAGTGTCTAAAACTGTCTTAAGTCACTTTTATTCTGGTCTAAGTAACTTGCCCCTTCTTGTCTTCCCCATATTTTAAGCATCATGCTGTTTTGATTTTTCCCTCCTATTAAAATCAAATATATGCTATTCAAAAATATTCCCTTTGCCTGACAAGATAAAAACATTTAAAAGGTATGCTGCTCTTGTCCATGTCACCATATACATATACACACACACACATACACACACACACACACACACACACACACACACACACACACACACAGAGACACATACACACTCCTCTGCATACACATACCATGCACACACACACATTCTTTTTCTTTCTTTCTTTCTTTCTTTCTTTCTTTCTTTCTTTCTTTCTTTCTTTCTTTCTTTCTTTTTCTTTTTCTTTTTTTTTTCTTTTTTTTGAACAGGGTTTCTCTGTGTAGCTCTGGCTATCCTAGAATTAAGTTGTAGACCAATCTGGCCTCAAATTCAAAGACCCAAGTGCCTCTACCTCCCAAGTGCTAGTATGAAAAGCATGTGCCACCATATCTGGTTACAAGGGATATCTTAACTTGTCATTTGCTAAATAGATTTTGAATAACTTTTCAAGGTTAAACAAACTTTATACTAATTTTAAAAACATTTATACTAATTTTAGAAACATAATTTTAGCCTGTGAGTATATGTAGTAAGAAATCTGAGAGTTTTTTTTTTTAATGGGAGTTGTTAAGACATTAGATTACAATAAGTGAAGATTATTTAAAAATTAATATGCAATTATAAATACACCAAATGTTCATAAAGGCATTAAAATGTTCCAAAAGTAGACACTGGCACTGAAATTATGTCTTATTATATTATTTTCATTAACATTAGTGATGTTTCTAGTAATAAAAATATATTTATGTAGCATTTTTTAAAATTCAACAAACAACTGTTAAATTTTGAAAAGAATGATAATTCAAATTTACATAGGATCTAGCAGATAATGCAAGCAATTAAAATGTGTTGTGCTTGGTTTTGAAGTCACTAAGCAGAGACATTTGTATCCACCATCTTATGTAATTTTATTCTTTTTTGCAAATTATGTAAATCATGTGTCCTTTAAATGACTCTCATCACTTTGACAAGAGATATATTCATAATTTTTCACTTTTTTTCTTAAAGCAACCATCTTTTAATGTAAGTAAAGTCGGGGCATGGTGCTGAATAGTGCAACCTCAACACTTAGGACCGGAGGATTGCTGAGTATGAGGTCACGCTAGTATACAATGGAAATCCCTGGTTAACCTGCTCTGTACGGCAAGACTGTTCTGAAATAACAAACAAACAAAGAATACAACCATAAAACAACACGATGTGTGAACACAGTCTACACTGCTCTTTTAGTGTGAGGAATTATTCATGGTATTCCCACCCAATTATTTTCAAGGAAAACACCACTCTCTATAGCTAGATGTACTTGTTTGCCAAAGTTTTTCCCAATTTATGATTTCTATGCTTTAAGAACATTGTGAGAGGAGTTTAATCTTCTTTAACTTTCTAGAGAAATTTGAAAATATGCATCAAAGTCCATAAAATACACTCAATATTATAGTTATGCTAAGAATTCATAAATGTATCCATGAAAAGTTGAGGGAAGAAGGCCATGCAGCACACACAGAGAGAATACAGGTATTGTATCCCTGTCATTGCATCCATGATCTGATGCTACAACAGAACATCTGGAGGGATACGGGTACTGTATCCTTGTCATTTCATCCATGTTCTAGTTTGAAAACAGAACATCTGGAGTTGCATCATCTACAAAAGGAAGAACAGCTTAGCTATCACACATTTGGAAGCTGATAGCTCTGGAAAATTGGTTCCAGTTCTGAAGAAGGCCTTCCTTGCCATATCACATCATGACAGCAACAAGGCAAATAAGGTTCTAAAGAAACAGACGAAAGAAAAGGCAGGAAACCAGAGTATCAAGCTCACTTTGTTTGTTTGTTTATCTTTAGAGACAGGGTTTCTCTGTGTAGCCCTGGCTATCCTAGAACTCTGTAGACCAGGCTGGCATTGACTCGTGGAGATCCACCTGCCTCTGCCTCCCAAGTGTTGGTATTAAAGGCATGTACCACTGCTACGTGGTTCAAGTTAACTTTCCTACAAGAACTCTGTCAGCCTTTAACTGACTGTTCCCACAAATACTACACCAACCCTTTCCAAGCACCACATACCCAATAACCTAGTTCTCTCACCATCCCCACTCAAAGGTGTTATGGCTTCTAACATCTCCACACTGAAGAACAAGTACACAACAAATGAACCGTGGGAAGATAAACCATAAGCAAACCACGATATCTAAACACTATCTACAAGGCTTCATGACTACAGATAGGGAGCATGCTCACCTGGGTAAAGTAGAATTAATTACATTGCCAAATTGTAAATTCACTCTTGTGTCTTACTTGGCTGAATCTTAACCTACTCCTTTTCAAACTTAACAATATCAAACATAAAATCATGTAATTGTTTGTACATACATAGCACATATATTATGGTTTACATCCTTATATATCATCATGCATCTTCTTCTTTAAGATATATATATATATATATATATATATATATATATATATATATATAAATAAATAACATCTTAGAATTTTTGATCTTGGAAATAATTTGGAGATAATTCCTTTTCCCATAATAAAAAATCTTGGACTACTTTTTAGTTTATTTTCTTATAACATAATGGTGCAGTGTGAGGTCATAGTTAATGTGGTAGGAAACAATCAGAGGAATATGTATGTAAAAGCCTACAGTTGGAAATAATCATCGTTTTTATTTGGTGCTAAAAATTGAAACCAAGGCCCTCAGTCTGATAAATAAATGCAAGTAATACCTTTACAATTTGGTCCATAAGATAATTTTGATTTTTTGAAAATCCTATATGAATATAGAATTTGAGAAGAAAGTAAATTTTCAATGTTGTATCAATAATTTTTAGGTAGGTCTAGTTCCAATTTTCTGAAGAACCTCCAGATTGATTTCCAGAGTGTTTATACCAGTTTGGAATCCTACCAGCCATGGAAAAATGTTCCTCTTTCTCCACTTCCTCGCCAACATGTGCTGTCACCTGAGTTTTTGATCTTAGCCATTCTGATTGGTATAAGTTGGAATCTCAGGGTTGTTTTGATTTGTATCTCCCTGATCACTAAAGACTTTGAACATTTAAGTGCCTCTCAGTCATTTGAGATTCCTGTTGTGAATTCTCTGTTTACATCTATACTCCATTGTTTGATTGGGTTATTTGGTTTTATAGAGGTTAGCTTCTTGAGTTCTTTATATATTTTATATATTAGCCCTCTTTGGAGTTAGTGAAGATTTTTTCCCCCAATCTGTAGGTTGTAGATTTGTCCTACTATGTTCCTTTGCCTTACAGAAGTTTTTCAGTTTCAATTGTTGATCTTAGAGCCTCAGCATTGGAGTTCTGTTTAGAAAACTTACCCAGAACCCATGAGTTCGAGGCTTTTTCCCAGTTTCTCTTCTATTAGATTCAGTGTACCTGGTTTTATGTTGAGGTCCTTGATCCACTTGGACTTGAGCTTTGTGCATGGTGACAACTATGAATCTATTTTCATTTTTCTACATACAGACTGCCAGTTAGACCAGCACTATTTATTGAAGATGCTTTCTTTATTTCATTGTATATTTTTTGCTTCAAAGATCAATAAGTGTATGGTTTTATTTCTAGTTCTTCAATTCTATTCCATTGATCAACCTGTCTGTCTCTGTACCAAAATCATGCAGGTTT
>NC_034595.1:36983299-37010799 GCF_900095145.1 Mus pahari | reverse complement strand
GTCCTGTAGTCTGACTGGTTCCCTATCAAATTTAAACATTTTAATTGGTGCCTAATAGTCAGTAGTGAGTCCAGACCTCTGGTTGGCAAATCAAACAGACCAACGAAGCTGCGGGTGACTGACATGTTTTCTCCTTTGCTTTCCTTGATGACTGTATAATAGAAATACAGTACTGTTCTTTTTAAAAGGACAACAGAACTTTTCAATCTAGAGACAATGATTCCTAATTACAAGTAGAATTCCCCTTCCAAATTTGACATTTCTGTCCCACTCTGAGTTTTGAGGACAGTGGTTCAGAATACTTGAGAATTACTGGATTGGCCAGCTGGGTGTATAAAGAGAATGTGTATTTTTTTTTTCACATGTTCATTCTAAAGCAACTCACTGAACTTGGAAAACCAGCCCCTACAAAAAGCACTGGAAATAGAAGAGAAACAATCTATTTTTCTTGTCCCCATCAAACCCCAGTCTAGAGAGGAAGGCAGACAAGGAAAATAATAACATTTAGCATTTGCCGATTCAAACACAACAAGCCTAATTTTAAGAGAAGGGTTCCAGAGAAGAAGAAACCCTTCTTGTTATTTTGCTAGAATGACTGTAAGACCCTTGAGGTCTCAGTGATCTGGACAGGCAGTGCCTGGGAGAGCCTGGGAGAGACGATTATGCTGAGCTCATTTCCTAGCAGGTATGGAAAACACCATGCACATCAGTCAACTATGAATTAATTGCACATGAAAAGTGGAAGTTTAAATACAGTTTCACAAGAGAGTAGAAGCTGTGTACCCACAGAGGTCAGAGCTGACCCCAGGGTAAGACTAAGGGGAGTTCTATAACAATGGGGCCATTAAAGCAAGCATCTGGCACAGCAAACTTACAGGAGGCTATGGAAGATAGAAGGAACCTGAGGTGGGTTAAGTGTTGGGTAGGAACTTTTATTGAAGGTAGTGGTGGAATTTTAAGAGAAAGATGAGGAATAGAAGAATACCTGCAGGAGAAGAAAACCATATAAACATACACAGAATATTTTCAATAAAGTCAGAGAAGAAAAAATTCCAAACCTAGATAAAGACAGGCAAATAGAAGAATCATACAGAAGTCAAACAATCAGATCCAAATATAAACTCCACACAGCATACAATAGTTAAAACACAGAACTGAAAAAGGATATCAACTGTTCAAGAGAGTTCACATCACTTAAAAGGACAGGGTCCATCATTAAAATGCTAATATTAAATATAAGTGTTTTTACCACAAAATTTTGGAAAGATATAGTCCAAGTTCTAAAAGACCACAATTACCAGCCATAACTGTTAGAATCCACAATTTTATTAAGGTTGAAGGTAAAACAACTTTCCATGATGAGAAAACAGCTATGCAGAAGTCACTGGAAAGAGTGTTTCAGACTGAAGAGACAGATAAACTCCCCAGAAACTAATAGGTCTAAGAAGACACCACAAAAATCAATAAAATGACTGAAATTAATACATATACATCAACAATAAGTAGGAATAAACTTGCCCTCAATCCCCTAATACAAAGACACAGACAAATAGATTGAATGGGAAAACAAGAGCCATCATTTTGCTGCCTGTGATAAACACTCCTCAACATCAGTGACAGACACTTAAGGGTAAAGGATGGGGAAAGGTATTCCAAGCTAGTATAACTAAGAATCAAGCAGGATATCTGACAAAAAATATTCACCAAAACTTATCAAAAGAGATAAAGGACACTTTATATCAAAATAAATAATCCACTAAAATGATATTACAATTCTAAATAGATACACACCAAACATATGTGCATCCAATTTCATACAACAAATACTATCAAATGTAGAAATAACCCCAACACAGATATAACATGTGATTTCAACACCTAATCTCAAGACAGCAAGCCTCAACAAGTACCCAGTATTCTACTGGACAACTCAATAAATACACAATAAGAACACAGACTCATGCAGACTAAAAACACAATGAATGATGAATGGATCCCTGAAAAACACAAGTAAATAAAGCAAAATCCCTAGGCCTGAATGAAAACAAAACACAAGGGCATTTGTGGAACACTGTGGAACACAAGGAATGCAGCGCTGGCATCTGTGGAACACAGGGAACACAGGGCTGGCATCTGTGGAACACTGTGGAACACAGGGAACGCAGCGTTGGCATCTGTGGAACACAGGGAATGCAGCACTGGCATCTGTGGAACACAGGGAATGCAGCGCTGGCATCTGTGGAACACAGGGAATGCAGCGCTGGCATCTGTGGAACACAGGGAATGCAGCGCTGGCTTCTGTGGAACACAGGGAATGCAGGGAACATAGAGCTGGTATCTGTGGAACACAGAACGCAGCGCTGGCATCTGTGGGACACTGTGGAACACAGGGAACACAGCGCTGGCATCTGTGGAACACAGGGAACACAGCGCTGGCATCTGTGGAACACAGGAAACGCAGCGCTGGCATCCGTGGAACACAGGAAACGCAGCGCTGGCATCTGTGGAACACTATGGAACACAGGGAACCCAGCGCTGAGAGTAAAGCTCACAGTATGGTTAGACAGGCCATCTATCACTGTGATAACTGCCATGACCAAAAGCAACTTGCAGAGGAAAGGATTTATATCATGACCAAAGTAACTTGGGAAAGAAAGGACTCATTTCATCTTACAGCTTATAGCCCATCCTGAAGAGCAATCAGGAACTTGAGGCAGGAACCTAGAAGTAGAAATCCAAGGAGAGCTTGGAGAAGAACACTGGCCTTCTCTCCCCACATACTCAGACTCTTTATTATACAACTGAGGATGGCCTGCCCAGGTACCAAGTGGGCTGGGCCCTCTTACATCTATCATTAATCAAGAACATGCCCAATGCACTTCTCTTCCCAGATGATCCTAGCCTATATCATGTTGACAAACAAGTAAACAACAAAACCCTAACCAGCACAAATGCCAAATGCCTGCATTTAAAAAAATTTGAGAGACTTCAAATTAAGAACTTAATGATGTATCTTATAGTCTTGGAAAAACAAGAAGGAGCCAAACTCCAAAGCAGTAAACAAATTGAAACTATCAAAATCAGGGCAACAATCAACTGAACATAATTAAAAATAACAATATAAAGAAACAATGAGACAAAAAGTTGTTTCTTTGGAAACTTAATCAAGCTTTAAAAATCCACAATTAAATTAGCCAAAAGAAAGATTAAAGATTTACATTACTACAATTTCAAGTTTAAAGTGAGATACTGAAACAGGTATCAATGCAATTCAGGAAATCATATGAAGAGACCATAAACCCCTATTTCAATATATTGGAAAAATCTAAAAGCAATGGATTTATTTCTAGTTGCATTCACAAACATATTAAATCAAGATGAAATAATGTAAGCATATATATAACCAGTGACAAGACAAAAGCAGTCATTAAAAGGCTACCAACTAGAAAAAGCCCAGGACCAGAAGGATTGAATGAATAATTGTACCCTGACTTAAAGAATTAACTCCAACACACTCAGATCATTCCATAAAATAGGAAAGGAAGGGATGCCTTAAAGCTCCTTTTATAGAGGCAGTATTATCTGATATTTGTACACACATAAAGATACAACATACAAAGAATTGTACAGAATGGTATTATAGTAAACACACATGCAAAAATTCACAACAAATGCTGGCAACCAAAAGTAAAGATTGCATATAAGAGGTCATCCATCATCATTAATTTTGCTTCATTCCAGAAATATAGTTATAGTTCAACATACATAAAGCAATGCTGAAAGGAGCATCCAAGGAACCCCAACCAATCACAAGGAAGAGCATCTAGTTTCTCTACTCTTAGACAACACAGTGCTTAAAGTCTTTAGTTATAACAGTAAGACAAAAGAAAATATAAAAGGGATATAAATAATAAAATAATTGAAAGTATTATTGTTTGCATATGATATTGTTTTATACAAAGGAGACCCTAAAGACTGCACCAGAAAAAAAATATATAGCTGATAAACACTTTTAACAAATGGCAGGTTACACATTAACACAGAGAAATTAGTGGATTTCCTATATACCAATGATAAACATACTGAAGAAAAGGTCAAGGAAACAATTCCATTCATAATAGCCACACACACACACACACACACACACACACACACACACACACACACACACTATATGGAAATAATTACCAAAGAAATGAAAGCTCTCTGCACTGAAAAGTTAAAATACCGGAAAAAGAACTTGAGAATGAGCTGAGAAGATGGAAAGACTGCGCATGCTCTTAGTGGAAGGGAGTAACAACTGTAAAAACTACTGTCTGTAAAAGCAGTTGATGAGTTAGATGCAATCCAAATCCAAACCCAGGGCTATTCTACACAGACATAGTAAAGCAATCGCAAAGCTTGTATGCGGCCTCAAAGAACTAAGGGTAGGCAAAGTAAATTTGAACATAAGGAAGACTGAGCGAGATATCACCACATATAACACTGAAGAACAGGGAAATAGAATAGACAAGTGACCAGTGGGGTCTCAGGAACTCACAATGCTTCAATGTGGTAAAGCAAACTGAAAACCAAATGAAGAGGCAACTTGTGGAATGGGAGAGACTCCTTAGCAGCTATAAATCCAACAGGAGATTAGTGTCTACAATACACAAAAAGAGAACAAGAAAAAGAAAAAAAGAAAAATAAAATATAAAGGACTACTAAACATTTAAAAGATATTCAACATCTTTTGCTATTATTAGGGAAATACAGGTTAAAATGAAAGCTATTTTTAGACTATCTCATGTAAGTCATTGGTAAAACAAATGAGAACAAATGTTAGCATAAATGTGGATATAGGGAGCCCTTATATATTGTTGCTGGGAGTCCTGGAATAGCTACTTTCAATATCAGTCTGGTAGTCTCTCAAAAAACTAAAAAGATAAATATTAACTGACCCTACTATAGCACTCCTAGGCATATATCCAAAGGACTTTACATCCTACTCAAGAGACACTTGCATCTCTTCTTCGGATAGTCTCTTCATATTAGCTAGGAAATGGAACCAACCTAATGTACATCAACTGATGAATGAATACTATGTTAAATATATATGATGGAATATTACTCAGCTATGAAAGTGAAATTACAACATTTGCAGGTAAATAGAATTTGAAAAAAGCATGCTGAGTGAAACTCCCAGACTTACAAAACCAAATATCACATATTTTCTCACTAAATTTGAACCCAGCTTTAAATCTGTTGTTTCGTAGGTTGAGCTTGGAGTTCATGTGGAAGGAGAAAACTAGGAATTGGCCACTGGGGGGGGGGGATGCAATTAGTGAGGGGAGATTGTACAATATAATTAAAATGAAAGTAGAGAGGGAAATATTGGGGGCAGAATGGCTCCATAATTGAGGGGCTGGAGATGCAGAAATGTGGGGGCAGGGGAGCCGTTAACTAAAATAAAGGGTGTATGACAATGTTTTATGGGACCCTTGATCTTGCAACCCCCCCAAAATTTAATTAGAGAGACAGTAGGATGCATGTGCCATTGAGGACAGGGAGGGAGTGAACACTGAGGCTTAAAGGTTTAAGCATTACTGACCCCAGGGGCATGGGGAGGAGGAGTACGGCTGGACTCAGCAACACTAAGGATATATTTTTAAACCTCATGGAAAACCACTGGATTGAAAACTAATTTTAAAAATCATTAAGAAATCAGAGTTTGAACAGTTCCTCTTTATGGGTTAACAATGCTGTCCTCATAAGACATAGACTATTAAATCAAAGTCTCAATGCCAGATACGGGCTACTGCCCTAAGAGTTACTGGTCAGGGAGACCACAAAAGGAACCAAAATATATTGTTCATGGCTTCCCATCAAAACTAGACGGTAAGACCCTGTCACTGAAGATACCACACCCTTTGGTTGCAAGACATGGAAAACCAATCTCGAACTGACCAGGAAACTCTACTAGCTGGATAGCAGTCATAGTGTTGGAAATTGCTATGTAGGCTGTTGTGGGAGGAAAGTCATCACCAGTCTTACCAGGCTTTGGCCCTGCACGCTACAATCCCAGTCTACCAGACAAGACCATAGCATCAGCAGAGCAGTCATGAATGGGGTGGATTTGAGGTGGTTTTCATAGGAAGTATTTCATGTAGGGAACAGTAAATCTGGTCAAAAGCCCATGTCTGAGGAGGTCAAAGGTCCCCAGGGGAAGCTAATGTTTGTCTAACTGCTCATATCGCTACACTGCTCTCCAAATACTTACTTGTACACCAATAGATTTGTGCCGTTCTCATAGGGTATAAAAGGGGGTTGGTTTTGATTTTGTTTAATCTTACAGTAGGTAGCGATTAATACAAAGACTTGCAGCTGGTCAGAGTATGGGAATAAGTGACCTTGAGTGCTCAGCTGTAGAGGGTTATCCATATCACCCGTCTCCCTCCCAAGCCTTAGGGAATATGGAAGCACAGTGGACAGAGAGGCCATCAGAGTCAGGGGATATCATGGAGAGGTATGAAATGATGCCTTCTGGACATGACAACACTATTGTGCATGAACTCAGAGCAGCTATGGTTACTTGCACAAGACTTGTACAAGATGGACCTAGTCAAAACTCCAGCATGAATGGGCGCCGAGCTCCGCAGTCCTAGTCCTAGACACGGTCAGCTGATGGCTGCTAGGGAAAGTCAACACATTTTCCTTTGGACACATAACTGGTGACAGAGAGTCCACATTAAATTATGCTATTAAATAAAATAAGAAACACTAAGTGTGATGTCATCTTGAAGATTATCTAAAAGATATACCATAAAGGCTATGACATAAATACTATTAATATCAGTATTTATTTAGAAGGAACTTGGCTTTAAGATACACAAAGTTTGTTCATGTCTGGCATGGTCCAGTTAGTCTGCAGGTCCCTTCTCAGGCATGACCAAGGTATGGCTAAGAAAATGTGGGGAAACTGCAGGCAGGAGATTACATCTGGGAGGAAGGTCAGGCAAGAGAAGACTCTGAGGGCCAAAGGAGGAACGCAGATGAGAGGATCCAAAAGGCTGTATGCTCAAGTTCTGTTTGCAGATATTTTTAGTTCTTAGCAAATATATATAAACATCAATGGATATTTTAAAGAAATTTTCCCTCTGGAAGTGGACCCACAGTCTTGTGTCTCTGTCTAACTGCATGTGCATCCTTGGTGTCTGTTGCTGGGCTGCTCATAGCATTCATACAACATAAAGAATCTGTAGAAAATCAAATGATCTGTTCAAATTCCTAAGTCAATGCAATATCAGGAAAAGGCTATCACTAATAGGAATCAAGTATAATATAACACCCATTATGGCAAACATTTATGAGACATACTCTTAGACACCCTTTCGACTTTACTAAGTTAGAGTCTCAACTACCCATAACCTTATTAATTTGCTCTTCAATAACCATATAATTCACCACAATAATCACTAATTTGCTCTTGGATATCTATAGAGCATTCATTACAAATCCTCCTTAAATCTACACGTGCTCTAGTCCCTAATTTAAAAAAAATCAAAATATTTGCATATAACCTGTGCATGTTTTCCTATATGTTTTAAGTCATTTTGTCATATGCCTGATGTAATAAGTACTGCATAAAGCATGATTACATTGTTTTGTTTAGGGAATAATTATATGCAAATAATAATCTATATATGTTCAGGACAGGTGCAAATTTATTTAATAATATTAAAGTTAGTGATTGCCAAGCCTATATTTACTAAGAGTTAGCTGTGGGAGATGAGTGGTGACTCAGTGTCTCAGTTTCTTCTCCTCTCTCTGTATGTAGTAAAATACCCCCACAGACTCAACTCAAATCAAACAGGGTTATTTTAGCTCAGGTTCAAGGGAAGTTGAGGCATCAGAAGCCTAAAGCAGTTGGCCACACTGCAATCTGGAAGCACAAAATGATGAGTATTTTTGCCCAGCTTATATCATCCTTTTTATGCAGTGATAAAGAGTAAGTAATAAAGTCAGTAATAGAGAATTCACAACAAAGGAACCTTGAATGGCTGAGAAGCACTTAATGAAATATTCAAAGTCCTTAGTGATCAGGGAAATGCAAATCAAAATGACCCTAAGATTCCATCTTACACCAATCAGAATGGTTAAGATAAAAATCTCAGATAACAGCACATGTTGGAGAGGATGTGGAGAAAGAGGAACACTACTCCATTACTGGTTGGATTGCAAACTGGTACAATCACTCTAGAAGTCAATTTGGAGGTTCCTCAGAAAATTGGAAACAGATCTACCTGAAGACCCAGCTATACCACTCTTGGGCATATACCCAAAAGATGCCCCACCATGCCACAGGGGCATGTGTTCCACTATGTTCATAGCAGCCTTATTTGTGATAGCCAGGAGCTGGAAACAACCCAGATGTCCCACAACAGAAGAATGGATACAGAAAATGTGGTTCATTTCCACACTGGAATACTACTCAGCTATTAAAAATGAGAGCATCCTGAGTTTTGCAGGCAAGTGGATGGAACTAGAAAATATCATCTGGAGTGAGGTAACTCAGACCCAAAATGACATGCATGATATGTACTCACTAATAAGTGGATATTAGCCCCCACCCCCCCCCAAAAAAAGCACAAAATACCCAGAATAAAATCCACAAAACTCAAGGTTAAGAAGTCGAAGGGCCCAAGTGAAGAGACCTCAATCCCACTTGGGAGGGGGAACAAAGCAATCACAGGGGTGGTGGAGGGAGGGACCTGGGTGGGAAAGGGGACAAGGAGGGAAAGAGGGGAACATGATCAGTGGGAGGAATAGGATGGAAACCCTGAGGGCCAGCAGAAAGAATGGAAAGAGGCAACCTCGAGAGATAAAAGGTGGGGGGATTCTCTAGAATGTACCAGAGACCTGGGAGGAGAGAGACTCTCAGGACTCAAAGGGAGGGGCCTTAGATGAAATGCCCAACAGTGAGGAGAGGGAACTTATAGAGTCCACTTCCAATAGAAAGATAAAGCATCAAGTGGTGGGATGGGGTTGCCATTGCACAGTCAAAAACTGTGATCCGGAATTGTTCCTATCTAGAAGAACTGCAGGGACAAAAATGGATTGCAGCCTGAGGAAAAGGTAGTCCAGAGACAGGCCCAAAGTGGGATCCAGCTCAAGGGGAGGCCCCAAAGTCTGACATTATTACTGGTACTACGGTGTGCTTACAAACAGGGGCCTATCATGACTGCCCTCCAAAAGTTCTAGGACAGCCAGAACTATACAGAGAAACCCTGTGTCAAAGGAAAAAAAAAAGGTCCAACAAGCAGCTGAAAGAGTCAGATGCAGATATTTACACCCAACCAATGGACTGAAGCTGGTTACCCCTGTGGTTGAATTAGGGAAAGGCTGGAAGAAGTTGAGGAGGAGAGCAACCTCATAGGAAGACCAGCATTCTCAACTAACCTGGACCCCTGAGATCTCTCAGACACTGAGACACCAACCAGGCAGCATACACCAGCTGATATGAGGCCCCCAACACACATACAATAGAGGACTGCCTGCTCTGGCCTCAGTGAGAGAAGATGCACCTAGCCCTAAGAGGCCCCAGGGAATGGAGAGGTCTGGTTGGGTAGGGGTTGGTGGGGTGGGAACTTCTTCTTAGAGAAGGGGGAGGAGGTATGGGACGTGGAACAGTCAGAGGGAAGACTTGGAGGAGGATAAAAAGAACCAAAGCCCAAGGAATAATGCCACCCCCTTTGATGTACATCTTCCCACCTCAATTGACCTACTCAATATACTCTTCATGGGCATGCCCAGAGGCAATGAACACTAACCCAGAAAATGATAAAATGTTGGCCACAGAAGCATGTAAATCTGACCTCTGATCCCTAAAACCCAAAGAAAAACCAGGCACCAGGCCATGCATGTATCTGTAACTACACCACTGGGATAGCAGAGACAGGCAGACCACAGAGCCTGGTCTAGACCACCCTGATGGGCACACATCCACTGACTCTCTGCCTCTAAAAGCAAGGTGGAGAGTGGCAGAGGACGGCTAACGTCAACCTCATGTTTCCACACATATAAGCATAAGTACGTAAGTGCATCACACACAAATACAAACACATAAGACATCTATATTTAATATCTTCTGTAGTTCTACATGCATTTCCTTTTTAATATGTACCATCAACAACATTCATGTTCACAAATAAAACATAAAATATTAGCAGGTAATGTTTTAGGAAATCTCTCACCTTTCCTGAGTGGTTTGAATCACTGTCCTGTGGTGATAAAGAGGGTGTGCCTTGTGATTCCTGAAGTTTTTCTTTTAATTTTATATTTTCTTGTTCTTTTTGAAACAGTTGGTCCTGAAGATTAACAACACTTTGTCGGAGCATAGCTTCATTTGATTTTGTAGTTTCAAAACAAATATGTAATTCATTATAAAGCTGTTGAAAATGAACAAAAATGATATAATCAATAAGGCAAGCATGTGCATATATATTTATGAACTATATATGGACATATACCTGCTCTTAAGTTATATTAATACCCAACAACCAGACATAATGTACAAGTGATATAGTTATATATCAACATAAAATTGTATCTGACATTCAAAATGTACGGATTTCTGAGTTCGAGGCCAGCCTGGTCTACAGAGTGAGTTCCAGGACAGCCAGGGCTACACAGAGAAATCCTGTCTCGAAAAACCAAAAAAAAAATTCAAAATATACAATGTGTTATCGGCCAGGTAACACATGAGAAGAGAGGTTGAGCAGGTGCCTTCATCCCTGCATCTTGGTATCTTTGGCATGGGAAGGTACTCTACAGGGTAATTAAAAAAGAAACCTGGACACCAACTCAGCCATGAAACCCTCAACCTACAACCTGTCCTGTCTGACACTGCCTGGATGGCCAGCGACCAGAAACTGGATATCCCAGAGACTTAGGGTAGAAAACGCAATAGGCTTCAAGGATCAATGATGGGGATCCTAATGCTATTCTGCTATACTCATAGATCAGAGCCTTTTTCCGGTTGTCATCAGAGAGGCTTCCTCCAGCAGCAGATAGAAGCAGGTATAGAGATCCAGAGCCAGACACTATGTAGAGAAAGATGCTCAGTTGAAGGCCTCCATTGTATCACTCTCCTTGCAGCTCAGGGAATCCATGGAAGCAGGGGAGGAATGATTATAGGAATCAGCGGGAATGGAGGACATCAAGAATCAAATAAGCAGGGCTCACAGGGGCTCACAGAGACTGAAACAGCAGGCATGGGCCCTGTGTGGCTCTGTACCAGGTCCTCTGCTATGCATAGTTAGGCTGGTAGCTGGGTCTTTCCCTGAGAGTCCTAACAATGGGGGCAGGGGGGTCTCTGACATCTTTGCCTACTCTTGGGGCCTTTTTGTCTCCTACTGGGTTGCCTCCTTCAACTTGTATATCTTGCTTCCTATTTAGCTGTCATGCCTTGCAGGACTGCTTTTTCTGAAGGGAGATGGAGGGGAAATAGTCCTTTGTAATAAGGGAGGCGGCAGGAGTGGAGAGAAAGGAAGCTGTGTTCAGGTATACATGAGAGAAGAACCTATTTTCAATAATAAATAAGTAAATGAAAAGAGTAGAGGAGGATGCTGGGAGAGCTCTCTATTCACATTTAATTCCAGCAAACAGGAGGACACAGTTTAAGTCTATCTTTATGATAGACTTTCAGTGACAAAGCATCAGGGCAATAGTATATTTATTTCCTTAGAACTTGCAAGAAGTTTAAATATTCCAGCTCCATGAAAGAATGCTCCCCTTACTCTCTGTGCACAGATAAATACCCAAAATTATTCACAATTGAGTAAATTAGTTAATATTATAAATTCATTAATATATATTGGTTGTGGCATTCTGAGTTAAGAGTTTAACTAGCAATCAAAATTTCTTGCAGCTCCTTTTAGAAGAGCTTTTGTTGCTGTTGTTGGTTGTTGTTGTTGTTGTTGTTTGCTTGCTTGTTGTTGTTGTTACATGTTTCTTTATTTCTGCTAATAGTCTAAAAACCTGCTAGGGATTAAATATTATTGCATGATTCTGATATAAAAAGAGATACATGAGCCGGGCGTGGTGGCACACGCCTTTAATCCCAGCACTCGGGAGGCAGAGGCAGGTGGATTTCTGAGTTCAAGGCCAGCCTGGTCTACAAAGTGAGTTCCAGGACAGCCAGGGCTACACAGAGAAACCCTGTCTCAAAAACCAAAAAGAGAGAGAGAGAGAGAGAGAGAGAGAGAGAGAGAGAGAGACCAAACAATGGTCAACCATTGTTTGCTTTCTGGAATATGACAGCAATATAGCAGTTTTCTCTGTGCTGCATCATGTATGATGTAAAAAAGAACCAGAGTAATAAGAGAACATTCTTCAAGGGGAAAAGGAAGAACAGCAGAAATAACACAGTAATTGCAGGACAAACAGAGAGACAAAGGTGGAGGCCAGCTGGGGTAAAGGGATGAGGGGACAAAGGGATGGACAGTGGGAAAAGAGAGCAGAAGGGGAGAGATTGAAAGGGCTGAAGCCAGGTGATGGATACGAAGCTATCACCACAGGATAGGCCTGGTGGCCCTGACAGCAGGGCTAACAGGCTCTGCAGTCACACTTCCCAAAGCTTTCAAATCCAGTGTAGAGATGAGTTGTGGCAGAGGCAAGCTAACACTGGAGATGAAACACATTTTGTTCATCCTTTATCTTAGAGTTACAGCCATGTTGTATTGTGAGACAGACCTATTGAGTAAGACTGAACTTTCCTGGAAACCTGGAAATACATAGGAGTCACGAGTGACAGAGTCAGTGTCTCAGTGGGGGATGGCCAAAGGGCAGTACCACAGAGAGGAGCACAGAGGAAATGAAAATTTGAACACCAAGAAAACAACCCAATAAAAAAAATGGGGTATAGAACTAAAAAGAGAGGTTTCAAGTTAAAGAACAAAATGCTGAAAAACAAAGCAATGTTCAACATTTACAAATTACAACTACTTTGAGAATTCTTACCCTAGTCAGAATGGCTAGGATTAATCAAACAAATGACAGGAGATGCTGGCAAGGAATATGGAAAGGGGAAGCACTTAATTCATTTCTGAAAGGAGTACAAACCTATACCGCCACATGGTATAAGTGAGGTAGTTCCTCAGGAAGCAGAGACGAGATCTATCTTAGGATCCATCCTTGCCACTCTTGAGCACATACCCAAGGACTCTGCATTCTATTACAGATATGCTTGCTCATCCAAGTCCACTGCTGTTCCCTGTTTATAATACTCAGAAGCTGAAAACAGCCTCAATCTCCATCAACTGACAAATGAATATTGAAAACGTGGTATATTCATACAATGGAATATTATTCAGTTCTTAAGAAAAATATAATTTTTTCAGGTAAATAATGGAGCTACAAACAGTCATCCTGAGAGAATTAACACAGACTCAGAGTGAACATCCCAGCATGATTTCTGTTATAGGTGAATGATAACTTTTAACCTTAGGCATATGTGCTTCGCTTTGAGTATTCACAGAGGTTAGGTAGCTCAGAAGGGACTGGGGGGGGGTAGTAAAGGTGATTTTTTTTTTTTCCAAGGAAATGGTAACAGACTGCTTAGTGTTACAAAGAGGAAATTATAATAGGAGGAATAAATGAAGAGTAGAATAGGAGGGTGAAGAAAGTAATGGGAGGGATAACATATAATGAAGGTCTCTTGAAAATCCATATGAAAACTACTTCAGCTTTCTAAAATATATAAAAGGAATTTGAATGAGTTTACCATATAATGAGGAGAGAATGCCCTAACTATGCGTTATATGTACCAAATAAAATCTTCAGGCTCAGAATGAGTTCTGTATTGTTGAATAATTTGCCAACGGGGTTCTATGGCTGCCTCCCCCTCAACACACACACCACCAATTATCACATACCCATGCTGTCATTTACCCTCCACAGCCTGGCAGTAAGGCCCTAGTGGTGAAGAGAGGCTTCACCCCTACTGACTAGTGTTCATAGTGCTGCAAGGCACAGTGAACACTATCTAAGGAAAAATCATCAATCTCACCCAGCTACAAATACTGTGACCCGCCATAGCAACCTACCTACAGGATACACTGGAGCAACAGCAGCACAAAGGGCACAGCAGTAACCAACCACGCTTTTTAACTTATTAGATTTAAAGCCCACTCCTTGAGATATAACCAACACCTGACACTGTTAATGAGGCCAAGAACCTGCGAATAGATAAGTCAAGTGCTGGAGGAAAAACCTATTCTTCTTCTACTAAATGAGCATAATAATAAAAGAATGACTGATGCCATATTGTTGTCCCCATAGATGAGTGTAACACTCGAGCCTGATCAGAGCAGCTTCTTCTTGCAGTAGATAATAATTACCACAGAGACCCACAGCTACAGAATATGCTTACAGTAGGAGATCCTAGAGCATCCGACCCTCTCTGTCTGTTTCACATCCCTCTCCTAATGTTTAAGGAAGAGGAGAAAGACTGTCAGATCCAGAGGGAGTGGACGACTCTAAGGAAATAGCACCCTCAAGACACAATGCACGGTGACACATGCACAAGGTCCACACAAATTCAAGTCAGAGGGAAATCCCTGCAAGGATAAGGGGAAGTGACACAAAGTCCCACTCCTAACCAATAAGCTCCTCATAACTGACACCTGCTGGGAAACTGAAAATCAGTTTTCTCCACTGGAGTGACAAGCACCCTCCATGGTCGGCCTCGAGATCAGGAGTAGGTGACCAACAACAAATGAACTCCATGCCTTTTTAAAAATGTGTGGTTTTGTTTATTTTTTGTTTTTGTTTTGTGTCATTTTCTTAGTTCTTTTTTTTTTGAGGGAGGAGAAAATAGAACACTTGGTTGAGTAGGGAGGTGAAACAGATCTTGGGGGAGCTTGGGGGTGAAGAGAAAATATGATCAAAATATATTGTATGAAAAAGTTAACAATACAAATTTGTAATTAAGAAAAGCATGAGCTCACATTGTGATGGCAATGGTCCCATTCTTTGTGACAAGGAATATGTCTGTTGCCGGTGTATTACTGTGAAGGCTGAGAGCTGTGACTCTGTGGCTCTAGCCTGCTCAGCCTCTGAAGCTGCATGCCTGACATGTGTAGGTTGCTTCCAAGCAGGTTTTGGAACTCTGAGCCCTGGTCTGGCAGAGCACTGGATTGTCCCAGCTTCCTCCCTCACCTGAGGGAGTTTGCTGAAGAGGGTCTGAGAGTACTGAAAGCAGCAGGAAGAATGCTTGCTTCGCTCGGTCCTCCATACCCAGTGCGCGACTCAGTCCCTGTTCGTTCGCTGACACACACTCCCTAATGCACTGGGAGGCAGCACTGAACCCGGGCATCTGCTATCACTAGGAATACAAACTCACAGGCCTGGAGAGTAACTAAGAACCTACTGGGCCCAGAAAATTCTTCTAGGTCCAGCACTGACTCCCTATAAGCATAGAGAAGCCTCTCAACAAGTGCAGCTCTGAAGTTGACTACATACTTGCACCCATCGGCCTAGCCCGCCTGCACACAGCATCAGCTACTGCACTGGTAAAGAACATCCACAAGCTCCACCTACCACCTGCTGCCCCCAGAACTGGGGGGTGGGGGGTAATAAAAACATAAAACCATCTTTAACCTCCTCCAACCTCATCCAGTCTCAGCTATTATAGAGGAACATAACTCCATGATATTATTTATATAAACAACTTAGTACATTGAACAAATTATATAAAGAGCTCAATACAGGCACTTCTTTAAATTACTAGCAGAATGAGAGGTGCTGAGTCTGTTGGCATCACTAAAGAGACATGTGACCTTGCTGCAGGCTCCTGAATCAACTAGAGTCCAGCGACTACTAACAAGAAACTCAGAAAGAAACAGGGAAATCATTGAAAAGGAATGCCTGTGAAGACCACATCAGTGTCGCCTTACTGTCTGTGCACATTCACCAGTAAAACAATGAGGATTTTATATGTACCTTAGGCCACACATCAGGATCACACTTGATCCAATTATTTCTTATAGTAATACAAGTACTATTGTACCTAGATGCTTCATAGAAGAAATAAAAGTTCCAATTTACAAGTTGCTTTTATATCTGTACTTTCAACTTTTTTAATTTTACCATAGAAAGCTCACAAAAACTGAAATATTAACAAGTTAAAAACCATGTAAAAAAAAGAAATGATAGAAAAATTTCTCAAAGCTTGAATCTGTTTTCCTAAGTTCATACATATAATCGCACCATACTTTTTGGTATGATATACTCTCAGCCGTGTGGACGTCTTCCTGGTTCTTCAGTACTTTCTGCGTATCCATATTGAGAGCCTGGAGCTGCTGGATCAGGTCTGCTTGCTGTGCTGTATGTGCACTGTTCTGCTTGTACAGATTCTGCAGCTCCTGCAATTCCTTCCTGTGCAAAGCAAGCAATAAAGAGAGAAGCATGAATACATATCACCTCAGTTAAATGACTGTGTTCATCTAAGGGGATAGATTGCCTTCCTATTTTCATCTGCTATTTTTTACTGCAGCAAACTTATTAATAAACGAGATAATATATAAAGTACTTAATATTTATCACATACACCTCGAAAGTATCGACAGAACTACTGTGGTTTTCAAAGGCAAATACTTATCAATTTTCTTTTATAGCTTGATAGAAATAAAAATTCTGGATATATTGTCATAGAACAACCTTCTTATTGAAATAAAGTTAAAATTTCAGTTCCATGAACTCATAAGCAGCGGTTCTTACTATAGTCATCAGATGCTTTTAAATATAGGGTAACTTACGCTTTCATTTTACTTTAAGTATAGAGAAAAAATAAAATACATCAAAAGGTCTAATAAAGTTTTCAAACCACCATGTGACTCTGGAGATGATCTATAAGACAGAGAGGCACCACAGTCAGAAGGAAGAAAAACAACACAAGGGAATCCGCCCTTGCAAACACCAGGTGCACACTGGTAAAGTGGGAAGACAAACAACCCAGTGGAGGATAAGATGCTCAGCACCCCGGAGAGCATCGGGTCCAGACCTCCAGAGCCCCATGGTGGGGAATCTGTGTAACATGAATCAAATAAAAACTAGCAACTGTTTGAATATTCTATTTTGACAGAAAGAATAATTACAGAGACATTATTTCAGGCTCCACCATTTAGTTGATTAAAACAACTGTCATATATAGAGATATATATAAACAAAAATATACTTTATTTTATATATTATGTAGAGTCCATTTAAAGTGGCATTTTTCTTATGTATAGCTTCAAAAATATGAAAAGATTTAAGATAAAGAAATATGTAAATAGCTATTCGAGACTGATGAAAATTAATACAGAGAAAATAAGCTTTGCTTTTTAGACATTTAAGGCAAGAATCCTCTCAATTGTGTTTATAAACCCTGCACCCACACAAATACAAAATCTATCTTCTACTGTCTTTCAGCAGTCATAGAATACTGAAAAGTGGGAATGTATAAAAATAACATTCAAACCTTGAAGATGAGAGAATAAGGAACTTCACAATGCCTTTAAGAAATATAATAAAGGCATTTAAACAGAAGAAATGCATTTAGATTGTGCTGCTTTCTCTTACTAAAGCAGAAATTTTAACAAAGGAGATAGTAGTAGTATGTCCACTGTGGACAGTGAGAGCCCGGTGGCCAAGAAACCTATGTCAATAAATGCTGCATGTAGAAAGGGTGTTAGGAAGTTAAACTATAACAGACACAAAATAAAAACAAAAATTATTTATCTTCCAGTATTCAGATACAACACCTATCTCTTAATAAGAACAAGAATTCATATACACAAATTTTTTAATTCAAAATATATGTATCATCAGTCATAACAAACACAACCAGAGAATAGAGAAGGGAATGCTCACATTACTGAGGGCTTGAGAATTAAATGTCTGTCTGAGGATGAGTGTGCTTAGCAAGCATGCTCTCTCTCTCTCTCTCTCTCTCTCTCTCTCTCTCTCTCTCTCTCTCTCTCCTTCCTCCCTTCCTCCCCTCCCTCCTTTCCCTCTTGTCTCTCTTTCTCTGACTAAATGAAAATCAAAACTTAAAAATAAGGAAAATACATCTGGGCCACTGGGAAGGCATGAATTTGACCTGTCTTTCTAAGAAAACAAAGAAAGGAAAATAAACAGGAATTGTGAAAAGTTTGTGGGTCTGTGTGCAAGTCTGCTGTGAATTGTCCCTCACAATCTCACATGCTCCCTAGCTGTGGCCGGCTCCCTAGCTGTTGGCACTATCTCCTGAGGTTACTGACTTTCTAGACATGGAGCCTGGATTCGAACCCAGATCAGTGTGAGCATGGGGTACACAGGTTGTACTCCTGTATCAGATCCAGAATGGAATTCTCTCTGCTTCCTAGTCAGCAACAGACATGGGAGCAAGTTACCTCACACTACAGCACATGGACAGGAAGTACTTGTTCTTAGATGCCACACACCTTCCCCTCTGGGGTCCCCTGGGGTGTGGAGGGAGAGCTGTCCTTCCCTAAGCTGCCTTTGTCAGCATCCTAATCTCTTTAAGAAGAGGTAAGAAAAGTAAGTGATTCTGGTGTTTTAAATTAAGGAAAACACACTGTTCAGATTCAGAAGAAAAGTTCAGAAAACAACATGCAAGCACTGTTCTTGTTTAAACAGAGTCCTGATCTCTCAGTGCTGGGGAGCTCCCTCCCCTAACTGACTAGTGCTGCTCTAGTGCACACTATTCCAGATTTTCACTACACAAATGCATGTGCCTATGGGAGACATATTGCTATCATTTGGAAGTATTAACAATATACATATACATAAGTGCTCATGCTGAATGACTACTGATATTCTAATAAAATTCAAAACCGAATATACTTGCCTGACCAATGTAATATCCATATCTTTTTGGAGAAGTTCAGTCTGTTTGTTGTTCAGCTGTAGTGACACAACATTATATTTAGTCTGTGCTGATTCAATTTCTTTCTTTGCTTCAATCAAACTTTCTTCAAGGACCTAAAGTTAGAGTACTTATATTAAACATAATAAACATGAAGTGTAAAAGAAATTATATGATATTTATTTCATAAGATGCAGAGGGAATGTTCTTATTAATGCTATTTTTAGGTTTTTCACAATAATTTTAACATAAATATCAACCTTTAAAATAGTTTCAAACTAAAAAAGGAAAAGGCAAATTTTGGGTGAAAAATGTTTACAAAACTTACACTAGTTATAGAACTTTTTGTCAGAAATTTAGAAAAACTTCATGGTACAAAAATCAAGAACTTGAAACAAACCATAAAAGCTGCAAACATTTATTATTAAAGATAAAATAAATCATATAATAAAATTATTGGTTAAATTAAAAGGCAGCAGAATTGCTTAAATAGTAAAGATAAATAGCTATCTCCATATTTGCTTCTTGTTTTAAATGTACAAACATAAGTTAGCTAGCACTGCAAAGACAACAAAACAGTCTTCTAATATTTAAGACTGAGGCTACCCTCTGGTTCTCTAGACGTTATTAAACTTTTAACTAACAATCTTCAAAACTCATCTTTGCCCCTAACAATTTTCTGTATCTATCACTTTAAAACTATTTTTAAATTGTATGTATTTTAAATATAAATATTAATTTTAATTAGTATTGTAAATAAACAAGCATTTAAATGGAGTGTGCCTATATTAACACAATGAATTCATTATTTCTATAACTGATCATCAGGCTTTAGGTTAAACACTAGAAACTCCCATTTATTCACCCACAGTAAAAGAACAGATGTGTTTATACAATAATAGATAAAAAGAAAGGCAATGTCAGGAAGGAGAAAGGAGGACAGAGGGTGGGGTTCCTTTTTCATGAGGGAGAAAGTCATGACAAGGGCCTGACAATGACCTGAGCGAACAGGATTCACCTTTGTATCCTGCTACTTAACTACAAAGAGGAGATTGATACAAAATGCAAGGATGTAGAAATGGTAAATCTGAAAGGTCTATAACAGGTAAAACAAAATTACAAAAGAAAAAAAATATAAAGAGATTTGATCTCTAGCCTGGAGACCAGGTAAATTTTTGAGTACTTAGGTAGCATTTAGACAAAGTTGCCAATCTCAAGATTCCACTTGATCCATGCTGAGTGTGAGAGGGTTTCAGAAACTGAATAGAGGAGCACTTTCAAATTGGAGGCCTTAGAGCCTCAAAAGTGTGTAAAAGAGACAAATGAACATTAGAGTGAAATCAGGAACAGAGAAACATTGCTATGCAAAAACCTTTAGAGAATCTGAAGTTCAAGGGAGACTAGAGGGCTGGGGATGCTGCCCGTATTACACAACATGCTTGCCTAGTAGGTTTGAGGCCCTAGGTTTTATCTACCAAAACTATTATTGAAAATAATATTGAATTACCCTTAATATCTTATCCTTATAATAAGAAATTAGTGCTTCTCTCCACCGTTATTAGAGAAGCTTCTATGTGCATTAGGCAGAGACACAGATACTCACAACTGGTCAACCCCTAGAGAGTAAAAAACTATAGATTGTTAAACTTTAAGTGGGGCATCCATATTATACCCCATTCTCAAAGGCTCAGGGATCATTGAAGAGTAGGAAGCAACAGGGGCCAGTAGTGGTGGGTGCCTGCAATGAAACGCTGGTTGCTGATTATCAAAGGGCCACTGTTCATAAGCTGTGACAAGCATAAGGGCTGCACAAGATCAGGCCAGTCAAACTCTCAACATGGGTAGAGAAGAACTTCCTGAAGTCCTACCTCTAGCTAAGAAGCTACCAGCAACTGAGCATCTGTGGGAGGAAGGAGAATCATATTCCTTCAGGAATGCAGTCCCTGAGGGCTACTATGCTGTGGTAGGTGGTCCTACATGCAAGCACACAAAGGCAGCAGTCAAAGAACTCCATGGAGACAAAACCCAAAACAACAAATGACAGAACACGTGAAGTGAGAACGAGAAAATAGTGGTGGGATGGGGAGCAATTGGAGAGGAGAGGATAGAGGGTAGATTTGATCAAAACACATTATATGCACATATGAAATTCTCAATAAAGTTACTTTTTTAAAGGAAAAAAAAAGCTGACATGTGAGGAAAACTAAATTTAACCCATGCAGGAAGATTGTAACTTCAGGATTGGTTTGAAAAACCTCAAGAGTACCTATCTCAGAAAATATGGTTGAACATGAACCTGATTTGGACCTTTTACCCAGCATGCTCGGAGACTTGGGTTTCATTCCCAGCACTGGAGAAAAGAAAGAATCAACAAAGTGAACACTTTGACAAAAACAAAATCCTAGAAAAGCTGAAATAACAGAGTCAGTAAGAAACAACTTTGAAATAGATAAAATAACCAAGAAATGAAGAACTGTGCTACTAATGTGAAAAAAAAGTTATAGCTGACAGTAGGAACAGAAAGAGAGGACACTTGAAAGGCTACTGGATGCATCCAAACAGATAACTAAAGAACTTCAGCATATAATGTAGAATATATTTGAAGAGAGAAGTGACAAGTATCTGTCCTTAAGGTATCATAGGATAGTGAGACATGTAAGTATTGCGCAGCAATTTCCTTCAGAAGAAAACTGCCCATCTTGGAAGGAACTCTGTAAGACATGGGATGCTCTAAGGGGAGGTGAAACAATGGGATGTTATAGGGGAAGGTGAAATAGCCCATCCTGAAGGGAAGGAAGTCTGTTCAATGTTGGAGGTAACCAGTGCACTAGTGACAAGAAGTTTCTAGCCTCCTCCTCTCTCTCAAGAATACAGTGTATACAGACTGCTGAGAGACCCTTCCAGCTGAGATGACAAGAAGGGCTCAGATCAACTGAGCTGCCTAGAAGAGATTCTTCATCCCACCAGAGATACTTGCTCAACCACATTCACTACTGATGTATTCATAATAGAAATAGAAGACAACCTAGATGCTCCTCAACATCTGTGATGAATGTATAAAGTAAATGTGGTACATTTATTCGGTGGAATTATTACTCAGCCATTAAAAAATTGAAATCATGAAATTGGAGATAAATGGATGAAACTAGAAAAAGAATTGTCCTGAGGTACTCCAGAACAAGAAAAGTGTTTTCACTAATATGTGGAAACTAGATGTTGTCTTGGATAAGTGAGCTAAAAATCCATGCAACCACAAAGGTTAGGCATAGAATAAGAGACTAGATGTAACAGATAGATCTCTCTAAGACAGGGAACTGGATTAGATACTCATGGATGGACAGAGGTAAAGGTGGGGCTGGAACTGGAGGATCAAGCAGGGAAGTGAGGGAGGTGAGGGAGGTGAGGGAGGTGAGGGAGTGAGGGAAGTGAGGGAGGTGAGGGGCACAAGTAAGGAAGTACAGGAAGAGACAGCTAAAATCAAGGGCCATTTGAGGACCAGTATAGAAATCTAATACAGTAGAAGCTTCCTAAAATACATATATGAAGGTTCTCTAAATGAAATTGTCAAATAATGGGGGAGACAGAGCTCCAGCTAGACATCTCTTGTCATCAAATGAAGCTTCTAGTAACAGGGGAACAGGTTTCATCTAATTGAGTTATTGACTAAAAGGGTCTCCTGGGAGTCCCCAAACAACCCAGGCTGTTGCCAAAGGCTATAGGTTGCTCTCTAAAAACTGACAGTTCAGGCCCTATTGCTGAAGACAATACCCACTTGCCTCCTAGAACATGGAGAACTTCAGCTTGTGCCTACCTACAGCCTTCACCCCTGTGAGCTAGTTCTTGGTACCAGAAGATAGTCCACAGACTACAAACCCAGCCATAAGCTTTACAACCTACAATGCTATCTTGCCTGAAAGATAGGCTAGGGCAACGGTGGCACAAAGATTCTGAGAGTAACCAACAAATATTTGATTTGACTTTAAGGCCTTCTCCATGAGAAGGAAGTCATATCTGACCCTGCTTAGGTGACCAAGAACCTAAGACTAGACAGCCTGGAGAGCTATGGTAAAACCAAATATTGCTACTATTAAAGGAATATAGTGGAAAATGACTTCTAAAAACTTTATGCTATATACATAGATCTGTGCCTTGCTCAACCATCAACACGAAAGATTCTTTCTGCAGCAGAAGAGAACAAATTACACTCACGTCCAGAAATATGGAGAAAATGAGAGACCTTGGAGCACTCAGTCCTAAGTGGGATGTCTCCCCTCAGAACTCAGGAAACACTGCAGAAGAGGTGAAGAGTGTCAGAGCCAAAGGGAATGGAGGATGTCAAAAAAAACAACAACCAGAAGACACAATAAGACCATGCACATGTGAACTCACGGAGGCAATATGCACAGAGCCTGCATGGGGCTGCAACAAGGCCTCTGCACATATATTGTAGCTTTACTTGAGTGTTTTTATTAGACGCGAAGTTGGTGAATGAGTGGGTCTCTGAACTTAGTGCCTTATCTTGGGCTCCTATTTTTTTGTTGTTGTTTTATTCTATTGGTCCATATTGGTAGGATAGACAGACAGACAGACAGGCAGGCAGGCAGGCAGATAAATAGATGATAGATATAGATACATGCATGCTACCATACTTTTGTTTGCTGTTTGTGTCTATGGGATTTTTCAGTGTGTGAACAAGTGTGTCTCTAACTCTATAACTCTTTCTCATGGCTTTACTTGGGCTCTCTTTCTTCTATTTTTTTGTATTGTCCTGTTCCTAGTATTTTTTTTTTTATCTATCCCTCAGAGATCTGTTTGTTTGCTAAGAGAGACAGAAAGTGAGTGGTAGATCTAGATGTAAGGGGAGGTAGGGAAAAACTGGGAGAGCAGAGGGAGAGGAAACTGTAATCAGGATATATTATATTTAAAAAAATCTATTGTCTTATTTTTATTGTCTTATTTATTTATTTTGATGTATGGGTGTTTGTCAATATGAAAATATACAATGTGTATGCAGTACTGATAGAGACCAGAAGAGGGCTCAGATCCTCCGAAACTACAGATTGTTGTGAGCTACTATGTGAGTTCTGGGACTTGAACACAGGTCCTTTGTAGGAACAGCCAAGGCTCTCAACCACTGAAGCATCTCCAGTGCCCCCAAATTTTATTTTCAAATAAATAAATAAATAAATAAATAAAGCATGCCAAAACAACCCAACAAGTTTGGGGGATAATTTTCCCTCTTTGTAAGATATAGGTGTGTAAATAATCTGAACTAATAAGAGATTATTAAGATTAGAATACATGCTAATTGTAGAAACATGATTGGTTTTCCACATAGCTCAATATTTATGATACAAACAATGCAAACTGTTGACTTCTGTCTGATGTGTAATATTACTGAATAAAATAAAATGCAACCCACATTCATGAACACAGAAATCCATTATTATAAGCATAACAATTATCTTTTTTCACATAGTGGTTGCCTCTACATTAACTACAAATACAGGTATATGAACAACTGTAATGTTTTCATGTTGGACCTGGTATTCTAGAACTAAATGGCATGCTAGTCAGAACACAATAATAGCCCACAAAAACTAGGAATACTTTTTATTTGAAAATTAAAATGTAATCCTAAATCAAGACTAATCAAATAGAACATAGAAACAGAAACAGACCCAATCAAAATAATATATGCTAAATATATATACAAAATAATATATACTAAATATATACACAAAATAATATATACTAAATATATATACAAAATAATATATACTGAAGTTTGAGAAAGTATCTTAACTTTTATTGAAAGCTAATCTATTAATCGTTACTGGTACTATCCTAATTAAATAGAAACCTCCCCAATCTAATCCACAAACATTTTTCTTGTCACATTTTTCTTCATCCCACTTATCCCTATGTGACAAAGCTGAATGTTTTATTGTTTATGCTTGTCTACATATCGCTGATGATATAAATTTTATGAAAGCAAGGTTTTACACTTGTATTTTTCAGTTACTTTGGTTACAGACACATGCTCAGAAAATTATTTAACTCCTAACTTTTGCAACAAATGTCAACTGATACAGAAAGCTAATGATACACTTGTGAAATGAACATGTTTAAACCCCCCAGTAATTATCTCTTAAGAATATAATCCTCTAAAGAATTAGGAAGGATCTAATGCAGACAGCAGCCGTCGATATTCTGGAACTTCCTTAAAGTAACTTAAATCATAGACAAGTACAAATATTTCTCCTGCCTGAAATTCCATTGGCTACATATGCTGTTTGTGCTGTTCAGGTCAAAGAGTATCATCATGGTAGCAGTTTCCAACAACTTTAGGCACCTGATGAGGGCTGAGAACAAAAGCTATGTCTCCCCCAGGGAAGAGCGCACCAACTGATTATCAAATATATCAAATGTTCAGCCCTGAAAACATACACATGCATATGAGAAAGCTGTATTTAGGAACAGGCAGGTAAATGTGTACACGTATTTGCATATAACAATTAATGAAAAAAGATATGAATTTAAACAAAAACAAAGAAGAGTACACAGGAGAGTTTGGAAGGAGGAATAGAAGTGAGGAATGTTGTAATTATAATATTTGTAGTGACAACTTTGAAGTTTGAGATTCTCTGAAAAACACAGAAATATGGAATTGTGCTTTGGAGATATGGAGCTGCTTGACTGTCCACAGCAGTTGACTATAATTTGTCTCATGTTCTAGCAGGGGTGTGATTTTGCCAGCTGCAGAGAGTTTCTGTGATTGTGTGACATTTGGAATTCTGAAGACTTTTTAGAGTATATGTAAATGCAGGGTGGGTTGTTGATTAGATACTCAGAGGTTGTTGGCTGTTGTTGGTTGTGGTTTGATAAGTAGAAGAAACAATGACAAGAAGAAATTGGATATCCTGACATCAAATATGAAACTTTCCTCAAGGAACTGTACACCTCTAATCAACAAGAAGTAGTCTAACGAACATGGTGCCCCATTTCTGGCCACTGACTTCTTATTCAGGGATCTCTTTCCTTTCCTCTCTGTCCCCATAGCTCTCCTATCTAGTGTTAGGGGACTGAAGGGGTGGAAAGGGGGTGGAGAAGGGTAGAAGAAAGAAGAACACACAAAGTAGCCAAAGTCTGGCTAAACTTATTCTCTCAAAATATCAAAGAATTCATTTTTAGAACCTAGGATGTAACTCAAAATTATTAAAAGCCTTGACAACTATCTCATAAATAAACAGCAGTAACAACAATAACAACTTAAAATCATGTGTCTGATGGTTTAAGGTAAAGTGTATGCCTAGATTATCTAAGTTCAAATTTTATTACTTATTCTTCTTGTTATATATTTTGGAAATCTGTTGAGCTTAAAAAAAAAAAAAAAAAACATAAGAAATGAGGCAAGGGATGAAACAGGACCAGATGGGATGACTCGGGGCACTATAGAAGCAGTCCAGACCACCCACTGGATTCTACTACAAAGAATGAAAATGTGACAATAAAAGTGGGAGAATTAAATACTCCACTCTCAACAATGGACAGATCATGGAAACACAAACTAAACAGAGACACATTGAAAAATAACAGAAGTTATGGACCAAATGGATTTAATAGATCTCTATAGAACATTTCATCCTAAAACAAAAGAATATACTTTCTTCTCAGCACCAAAACTGACCATATAATTGGTCACAAAACAGGCCTCAACAGATTCAAAAATATTGAAATAATCCCATTCATCCTATCAGATCACCATAAACTAAGGCTGGTCTTCAATAGCAACAAAAACAGCAGAAAGCCCACATACACATGGAAGCTGAACAATGCTATACTCAATGATTACTTAGTCAAGGAAGAAATAAAAAAGCCAGGGCTATACAGAGAAACCCTCTCTCAAAAAAAAANNAAAAAAAAAGAAAAAGAAATTAAAGACTTTTTAGAATTTAATGAAAATGAAGCCACAATATACCCAAACTTATGGGACACAATGAAAGCAGTGCTAAGAGAAAAACTCAATTCTAAGTGCCTCCATAAAGACACTGGAGAGAGCATACACTAGCAGCTTAACAGCACACCTAAAAGCTCTAGAACAAAAAGAAGCAAATACACCCAAGAGGTGTAGAGGGCACAAAATAATCAAACTCAGGGCTGAAATCAACCAAGTAGAAACAGAAAGAACTATACAAAGAATCAACAAAACCGGGAGCTCGTTCTTTGAGAAAATCAACAAGATAGATAAACCCTTAACCAGACTAACCAGAGGACACAGAGCAGTATCCAAATAAACAAAATCAGAAATGAAAAGGGAGATATGACCACAGAAACTGAGGAAATTCAAAAGATCATCAGATCCTACTACAAAACCCTATATCCAACAAAACTGGGAAATCTGGGTGAAATGGACAATTTTCTAGACAGAAACCAAATACCTAAGTTAAATCAGGATCAGATAAACCATCGAAACAGTTGCATAACCCATAAGGAAATAGAAGCATTCCTGAGTGAGGAAACCCAATCACAAAAGAGCATACATGGTTCACTAAATAAATAAATTTAAAAAGAAAGAAAGAAAGAAGGAAGGAAGGAAGGAAGGAAGGAA